>NC_133770.1:122605603-122618953 GCF_003597395.2 Chelonoidis abingdonii
AGTGACACTGGTGGTGATACTGGGAAACTGGAATGTCTAAGGGAATTGCTTGTGTGACTTGTGGTTAGCCAGTGGGGTGAGACCAAAGTCCTCTTTGTCTGGCTGGTTTGGTTTGCCTTAGAGGTGGAAAAACCCCAGCCTTGGGTTGTAACTGCCCTGTTTAAGCAAATTGTCCTGAATTGGCACTCTCAGTTGGGTCCCGCCAGAACTGCATTGTTACAGTACAGCGACTGGAGTTTGTCGGTGCTGACCTTGACGCAGTATAAGCTGGAGCATTCCTCCCACTATACAAACTTACCATCCTTATGAGTCTCATAGAGAGCATTCAGACATCCGTCAGGAACTGCTTGGAGCTGCTAGGTGATATGGGAGCATGCACCTTCGTCACCCCAACACCCGGATATTCATGACATGTCTTCAGATGTAGCTTACTTCTGTCTATTCCCTGAACAGGCACAGACTAATCAAACTGCTATCACTGCCCTCCACAGTAAAGCACTACATGGACTGGAGGAAAGACCCATCCAAAGTCCGGGCAGGCGTTTCATTCGTGCAACCACCACAGATGCTGATTCTAATGACGGATGCTTCCCTAATAGACTGGAGAGCTCACCTATATGACGGCAAGGGTCAAGGCAAATGGTCTTCCACAGAAGTGACCCTCCATATCAATCTTTTGGAGCTAAGGGGCGTCAGTAACTCCTGTGCACACTTTCTGCCTTTCATCAAGAACACCCAGTCAAAGGTCATGTTGGACCATATGATCTGTATGTTTTACATAAATTGTCCTCCTCCTCCCATGGGGCCTGGATGTCTTGTATGCCCTTCCCCACATTTCCTGTTCTATCCACAGTACTGTTGAAAATTCGACAACACGAAGTGAGAGTTATTCTGATTGTCCCCTCCTAGCCAAGACAAGTCTGGTTCCCTTACATGCCACATATGGCAATATGTCCTCTGGTTCCTCTTTGGCCCATTCCCCACCTGCCCTCTCAAAGTGATGGGCTGATCCTTTACCCCAACCTGCGGGTCCTCTGTCTCCAGTCTTGGCTCCAAGGTTTAGAGGCAGAATTCTCTGACAAGGTGAAAGACGTGTTTCTGCACAGCTGAAAGTCAACCACCTGACATACTTACCTACAAAAATGGAAACGATTCTAACTTTGGTGTCACTGTAAGCACACACACACAACTTCATCTTCCCTCCCTCTGATTTTATATTTTACATTTTAAACCTCAAGATGTCAAAACTCTCACTCAGCTCCCTTAGGGTATATTTTGCAGCCACAATGGCTTTCCACCGTCAGGTAGATAGATACTCTGTGTTCGCTCACCTGCTGATGCATAGATTCCTTAAGGGCATTGGGAATCTGTTCCCACATGTGATACCACCCGCTCCGACCTGGGCTCTTAACCTAGTTCTCAGAACTTTGACTAGAGCTCTCTCTGAGCCCAGGGCAACTTGCTCTCTTGTACACCTGTCCATGAAGACAGCATTCCTAATTAACATCAACTCAGCTAGACACATAGGATAGAGACCCTAATGACACACCCACCATACATCATCTTTTTTAAACACAAAATAACTTTGAGGCCACATCCCAAGTTTCTCCCTAAAGTTGTGTCCACTTTCCATATGAATCAACAGATCCATCTCCCTGTTTTTTCCCAAAAAACACATCATGACTGTGACGGGTTTGGTCACAGAGATTCCCTTGGGACTGTCACCTGATGTGCTGAAATTACATCTGTGCCTATTTTCCCTGCCAGCCTGGTACTTCAGAACTCTGCCTTGTTGAGCCAAACATGCTAGCCTGGTGCAACACAGACCCAGGGTCTGGGCCATGCCACCAAAACTTCAGAGTTTAACTAAAAACAGCTCAGCAGGTTACCTGTCTCCAGCACCCAGACACCCAACTTCCAGTGGACACCCAGACACCCAGCTCCCAAACCCCAAATATATCCATTTTACTCTGTATAAAGCTTATACAGGGTAAATTCGTAAATTGTTCACCCTCTATATCACTGATAGAGGGATATGCACAGCTGTTTGCTCCCCCAGGTATTAATCACTTACTCTGCGTTTATTAATAAACAAAAGTGATTTTATTAAGTATAAAAAGTGGTTCCAAGTAGTAACAGACAGAACAAAGTAAGTTACCAAGCAAAAAGCCCCAATCCTACATTGGGGATACTTCTGTGAAGTCACCTACAATGAAGCACCCACAGAGACACTACCCAAAGAAGAAGAAGAAGTTACCCTGTGCAGTAACGATGGTTTTTCGAGATGTGTCCCCCTATGGGTGCTCTACAACCCGCCCTCCTCCCCTCTACTTTGGAGTTCTCCATAAAGGGCTCTGCAGTAGAGAAGGAACTGAGGGGGGTTCACCCACACAGTGCTAGAGGCAGACAATGAGGGAGGGAGTGTGCATATGCGGGCTGAATGCACAGACTAACTTTGTGGTTCTGGCACTAAGAGTGAAATACCTATGCCTGGAGGGTCATCTGACCCAGGGCCTGCCCAGGGATAAGCTGCTGCAGCATGCCTGCAGGCTCTGCTTGAGGGATGAGTCAATGTAGCTGAGTTGCTGCGGCATGCCTGAGGGATGAGACAGTGCAGACTCTGCTGGAGGGGTGTCATTGTACCTATTGAGGCTCTGGGGTCGGGCTGGTGAAAGCCCACCTACAGCTAAACCCCCGTCCCCCCAGCCTAAGGGGAGGAGCTACCACTATGTTGGGAAAGGTGCAGCCAGAACCTGAAGAAAAGGTTCTGGATGAGCCTGAAAAGGGGCTGCAACCTGGTGCACTTAATGTAAATATGCGCTAGGGTCTCCCTCTCGCCGCAGAAGGTGCAGGTGTTGGGAGAGGTGGTGAAATAAGCCAGGTACACGCCCGTGCTCATGACTCAGTGAAGGAACTGCCAAGTAATATCCTTCAGAGAACCCCAGTTCCTATTATGTTCCTGGGGACAGGTGGGCACAAGCCCACCCACATCTAAAGGCCCCTCCCCCAGCCAAGGAGAGGAGCTACTTAACCCAGGGCTCAAGTAAATACAGAGACAACAAATGAGAAAATAGGGATGGGAGTGAGGGCCACAGGGTCAAAAACAGGGAATGAGAGGGGGATACCGAGCAGAGAACCCCAGACAGCCCCCACTGCTCCTTGAAGGCATCCAGGGAACAAGTGGACATGGCCCAGATGAACTCATAGACTCATAGACTTTAAGGTCCGAAGGGAGCATTATGATTGTCTAGTCTGATTTCCTGCACAATGCAGGCCACAGAATCTTACCCATCCACTTCTATAACAAACCCCTAACCTATGTCTGATTTACTGAAGTCCTCAAATTGTGGTTTGAAGACCTCAAGCTGCAGAGAATCCTCCAGCAAGTGACCCATGCCCCATGCTGCAGAGGAAGGCGAAAAACCTCCAGGGCCTCTGCCGATCTGCCCTGGAGGAAAATTCCTTCCTGACCCCAAATATGACGATCAGTTAAACCCTGAGCATGTGGGCAAGACTCACCAGCCAGCACCCAGGAAAGAATTCTCTGTAGTAACTCAGATCCCATCCCATCTAACATCCCATCACAGACCACTGGGCATATTCACCTGCTAATAATCAAGGATCAATTGCCAAATTAATTACCAAAATTAGGCTATCCCATCATACCATCACCTCCATAAACTTATCTGCCCAGAGATGTGATCTGAGGGAGGAACAGAAATAGGTCCCACAATTGCAGAGCTCCTCCCTGTCCAGCATCCTCCTCCTGGTATGGTAGACGGCCACCTGGGCCAATGCCAAGAGGAGGTTGATGAGAAGGTTTCACGACTTCATAGGGCCATGGATAGGATGTGCAGAGATCAGGATGCTCAGGGGTGAAGTGCAGCCAAAACCTGAGGTAGGTTCTGGAGTAGCCGAAAAAGGGGCTGCAACCTCGTGCACTCAATGTAAATGTGTGCCAGGGTCTGCCTCACGCTGCAGAAGGGGGAAGTGTCAGGGGTGGTGGTGAACCGCGTCAGATACGCACCCAGGCTTACAGCTCCATGAAGGAGCTGCCAACTAATATCCCCCAGAGTATCCCTGTAATGGAGTGAGCAAACCGGACCTGGCTTTTGGTTTGCCTCACAAAGATATTTTCCAGTGAGTTTCACAGCTACTACCCAACACCAGATGAATGTTGATACTTAGGAATCCTGAATCGTATTTCAGGTTCTGAGGGGAGAATTCTTGTAGAGGTCATGCACCATTCTGCCCCAGGCCCCACAAGCCTGACTCCTTCTATCCCTGGTCTCTCCAGCTTGTGGTTGTTTCACTTTCCCCTACCACCCCCCCTCCTCTGTTTCTAATCCCAGTCCTCTCCTCTCCCTACTTCTTCATCTCAGTCTGTCCCCTTATAATTCCTCCCAGACCTAGCTCCTCACTCCTTTGCATTCCACCTTCTCCTTGCTGCCTAGGCACCTGCAAGGGGAGCACTGAGAACACATTAGAGAGTCTCCCTGCTCTCAATTCAATGCCTGGTACTAGAGTAGTCCTTGGTGAATGGGAGGAGTCCTGCAGAGAAAGACTTGTTCATCCCCTGCTGCTCTGGGATGGAGCATTCTTAATGGCTGTGTGGGGCTGGCATATGCACAGTGGAGTTGCTTACAGGAGTTATGAGGCAATGAAGCATCTGATTGCAGAGAATTTAGCTGCTATCTAAATAAGTCTCTTGAGCATGTGTAAACTGCTATTTTTTACAGGCTCATAACAGGGCCATATTTGGACACATCTTCATGAGGATGGCTAAAGGTACATTCCTAATACCCCTGCCAAATTTGAAGTGTCTGCCCCTAAGCATGGAGGGGCTAGAGCTTCTCAATGAAATGGTTTTACTAACTTTCTAATATGAACAAAATAGCATATTTTACTCTAACCTCATTCTCGGAAATGGCTGAACCATTTTTGGTGAAGTTTTCTAAAAATTCAGACTGAGGCAGATCCCTGGCATGGGAAATCTCAGTCCAACTGGTTAACGTTGGACAAAGTTATAAACAACCCAAACTTGGGTCTTATAATGGGATGTTTTGGTTGAGCTTAAATATTGGACGAGCCCTATATTATCAGATTTCTGTTCCTGAAAGTATGTACTTTTATACACCGTGGTCAAACCATCCCCTAACCTTCTCTTTGATAAGCTAAATACATTGAGCTCCTTGATTCTGTCACTACAAGACTCCTTTTCAATCCTTTAATCATTCTCATGGCTTTTCTCTGAGCCCTCTGCAATTTTTCAACATCCTTCTTGAAGTGTGGATACCAAAACTGGATACAGTATTCCACTAGTGGTTGCACCAGTGCCAAATATAGAGGTAATATAACCTCCTTGTTCCTACACGATATTCCCCTGTTTATACATTCAAGGATTGCATTAGCCCTTTTGGTAACAGTATCCCATTCAGAGCTCATGTTCAGCTGATTATCCACCATGACCCTCAAATCTTTTTCAAAGTCACTGCTCCCCAGAATAAAGTCCCCCATTCTATAAGTTTGACCTACATTCTTTGTTCCTGAGTTTATATGGCCAATTAGTAGAAGACTCCGGATTCGAACTCGAATTTATGACTCACAAACTTCTTCCTCTTAACAGTGCTGTTTCAATTGTACTTCTGTGTGGCTGGCAAGAGCACAGACAAAAAATGATTAATTGATTTGAAGGCCCACAGAGCCCATTAGATCACTTAGTCGGTCAGCGTGCAGAACCCCCTGCCCCCCTGGCCCCTCCACCTAGGTCAGGAGTTGCAGGATCATGCCAGCTGCTTCTGAGGAGCCTCTCCCCATCTCCCTGCACTCCAAGCCTCTGCCCCCAGCCCTGTGCCCCCATCCACATCCAAACTGCTGCTGGCCTAGGGTGCCCAAGTGTTTGGGCAGCCCCTCAGCCAGCCGCACCAGCTGCTGCAAAAGTCATAGAGGTCATGGAATCTGTGACTTCTGTGACCTTCGTGACAGACATGCAGCCTTAACCATGATATCTCTAGGCTGCACAGTTCCCTGCCTTCACCATGTTATTCTAAACACAGACAGGTTGCTCAAGGACACCTGCTTGCTTTCTGGTCAGAGGCGGCAAGTAGTTGTAATTACTACAGTTCTAAGTACCACACAGCTCTTTCTTTGCAAGCCTATTTTATTCTTAAGGTAAAAAGCACTACAGAGACAACATACTAAAACCAATTAAAAAAATGACATGCGTGCTAATAAGCTTACTGGAGATCCCGCCAGCTCTAACATGCATTCTGGCAGGAGAAGTCCTTCAAATCCCCACCCAAGGGGAGTCCTCGTGGTTCATTACAGCTTCAGCTCAGAACAAGCACTCAGTCTTATGGGGTGTCAGTAAGCCCAGTCCTTCCAACCCTTTCCAAAGTATTGGAGCTCTTCCTGCACCAGGGGGCCTGTCCATTTACTGGATCAAAAAGAAGGCCCTGAGCCAGGTAAAACCAAGCTATTTATTTAAAAAACACTTTCTTTGTCTGTGGGTCTTTGGAGAATCCTCTCCAGGGAGGTGGCTTCAAAGGGTTGATCAGGATAGAAGTATATCAGTATCTTTCTCCCACTAGAGAAGATACATACAATAACACATCCATAACTGCATTTTAATGTATTATATCCCAAAGGTATTAACCCTAATTCAGTAACATTTAATTTAATTCAATAAATGTTATCTTAATTCCATAAGGATTGTTCAGGGTATTGTTACTCTGTCACAGGTACATCTATACTGCAATTTAGGTTGTGTTTATTTAGGGTATGTCTACAGCATGAATGAAGGTGCAATTGTAGCATGGGTAGGCATACTCACACTAGCTTTAATCTAGCTCATATGGGTAAAAATAGTAGTGTAGATGTGGTGTCATAGATTCCACTCTGCGTCAGCCACCAGAATATTTTCCCAGGGTCCCTAGTGGACTTGTATTGTGGCAGCTAGCCCATGGTGAACCCTTGCCGCCACATCTTCACTACAGTTGGTACCTGCACTAGCTAGATTAAAGCTACCGCAAATATACCTACCCACACTACAATCACACATTCAATTGCAGGGTAGACAGACCTAGGTAACCTCAGGAATAAAGCTTGCGGAAGAGAACTTGCTGAGTATGGGTCCAATACTGTATACTTCCTCATATAACTTTACTCACACATGTAGATAAGTGTAGAAGGTTTTGCAGCCTTGGGCTTTAATACTGTTTTATTTATTAGGGTTTTTTTGTCAGTGAACTATTCAGTCAGTCTCCAGACTATAAACTGGATGTGTGATAGAAAAAGGGTACTCAAATAGGCACATGCATAATGTGCGCTCCTACCAGCTGGGTCTGTGCTCTTCCTCAGCTAAGCAAAGGCAAGCTGGGTCAATATTTGGATGGGTGGCTTCCAAAAAACCCCAAACCCTTAGTACTGCATGAAGTGGTGTTTGTGTTTCAATATGTGGCACTCTTCTGTTTCAGCTGTCACTTGAATCCACAACCCATCATATTGCTAGGAGGGGTTCTGTGCTACTGGAGGGACTACAAGATGTAGACCTAATGCTGTGACTACGTGTGGTCATTAAAGCTCTCCAGATGTTTTAGTAGTGGTAACAGTAGCAAGCCCAGCAGGCCTGAATTCAGATCAGGGCCCCATTATGCTAATCACTGTACAAACACTGAGATATAACTCCTGCTCCAAAGAGCTTGCAGTCTAAATAGAAAAGGCAGAACAAGCATCGAAGTAACTTGCCTATAGTCACAAAGCTTGGAATTGAACCTGCGTCTCTGGCGAATGCTCTAGGCACTGGACCCAATGACCTTTCTAAGAGTGTAGAAGATATTAAATGCAAGGACCTAGACAAATGCCAGTTTAAGTAATTACATCCTGCTTAGCACAATTTCAGTAATGGAAGAAATTATTCCTGTGTATTTCAAGAGTTGCAGGATCCTTCCTCATGGAAGGTGACATATAATATTATTTATTATTATTGACTCTAAATATATATTGGCTAGGAAATTAGAATATATATTGGCCAATAGATTTTTTTAAAAAGGAAGAAATAAGTCTATTTCAGGCTCTCTAATAAACAAGATGTATTTTATACCCATTTTATACCATTTTAGATGGTTTAAGGAAACATGAAAATTAAATATAAACATCAATATTCTAATAATATTAAACTAAGAAACAGGATGAAGCCTGATACTTCTTTCTTAACTAAGGTCACAGTGCCTTTAAGCTTTACATAATGCCATGGTTTAAGGAATGAGCATTGGCTTCAATTGAATTTCCCGGGTTTTGTCATTTTGTGAAGTGGTATGAAACACTGAAAACTCTGAAAACGAACCCCCTATTTCTTTTCTGTTTCAGTGCCAGGACAATGATTCCACCAGGGGAATGTCTATATGCTGGGAGGAAAAGGAGGAAACCCGTTCAGAAACAGTTAAGTATCATATTCAACTATGCCTCCCTCTGCGTGGATATGCTACAAGGGAGATAAGCTGCAGGGAGTCCCTTTCTTCCACAATGCACCCACACAGGAGAGGCTTAATCTGTCTCCTCACAGTGGGAAGTACAAGCTTGGCAGGACGGCTAGTTTATCCACTAGTGCTGACTGGTCCCAGAAAGAATGCTTCTGGGCAGAGCCTAGGGGAGGCCCTGACCCTTCCCGTTGCCCCTAAACCCCACCTAGACTGGCTCTGTGGGGAAATGCCTTTGCATGTTTTAAAGCTGTAACAAGAACTGCTCTCTACCACGTTCTCCCCAGTGCTAAGGAGGCATTATACGTTTCAAAGGACTCAGTGTCTCCTGACACCAATGCCCTGGAAATGGCCTTCCTATCCTTCTCCTAACATGGCTCAGCCTTGTATGTGGTGTAACTGAACCAAAAATGTATTGAACATGAGTTTGAAAATTGAATTTATTATGAGTTAATTTAACTAAATGAAACAATTAACTGGTGAGTTGCACTTTTTGAATAAAGAATAAATTTTTCAGATAATTATTTTATTAGATCATTTTAATTATAAGGAGACTTGAATCTACGTTTTGTGCAAGAAGTGCAGAAACAAAAGCACTGTGAAGTAACAGGATGGCTTGAAATGCAAGCAAGGAAAGGTCATTATCATTCAAATATGAAATGGTTTCCAGATGCCCCAAGCCACTCACTGAAATAAATGTTTTTATTATAATGATCCCTGCATCTTTTGTGTTGTACCATGTAATTGTAAAACCAACTATATTTTTGGTATTTTCCAGAGTTATAAATACAAACTAGCATCGATGGGCATGGTACTACAGTTAAGGATGAGAAGATCATTAAAATGAAGCTCCCTCTTTCCAGTTGCTCATAACATCTTAAAGCTAGACCATTTGGGCTAACATTTTATGTTTGGTCTAAAGGGGAGAATTTTTGAAGGTTTGAGCAACATCTGTTGAGCTGTTTTGGAGTTAGGTGAACAACTTGTTTCCACTTAGAAAAATCTTGCAAATGCAAATACTGTATTTTGTGGTGGATAAGAAAATGCACAAAAATAATGAACTAAGAAGTTATGGATCCTACAATCACTGTAGCTTGGCTCCCAGACATATAATATTTTGTTCTACTGTGTATGTAAGCTTTAAGTTTGGCCCTCGTCCTATAAACATGAACTCAATGTGTCCACTTACGTACATGAAGTTAAATATGTGCATGACTGTTTGCATGGTCTGGGCCTTAGTGATCAAGGAGGCAAAATTACAGTTGCTGTGGAAGCTTGTAACTTTGACTTTTGTGGTTCTGTGGCTTCCCTAGAGATTTATGTGCTATCCAAAGGTACAGCTGTATGACTTACTTGGTTTCTCTAGAAGTGGATGTTCAGATAAGTGAGATAGCTAAGAATAGCACTCTGCTAACAGAGGGAGTAGATATTCTCAGGAATCTTGGTTGAAATCCTGACTCCAAGTATCAGTGGCAAAGCCCCCATTGACTTCAGTGGGGCCAGGATTTTCCCCCTTGCAGGGTGGGAAGTGATTCTGCCTTGAAAATACATTTGCTATAGGATTTCAGTCCAGATACCTGTGGATGCGTTTTAGGCAGCCAGGGCAGCTGTAAGATGGATCCAGAAACATGACTCTGGATAAAATATGGTGGAGTGTACACTTCTGAAAGATTATTAGCTGCCCTACTGTAGGCAGCCCTCACTTTCCTGTGTGATGTTATTTATGATTTAATCAGGATCATTTTTCAGTCTATGGCAGTGTCTGTCTCTTCCTCAAAGCTTGTCTGTCTGTGGGCCTGGCCACTGGTGTGTGAAGCCCTTCATGTGTTCTCTGCTATTCGGGAACATTCTCTGATATTAAAGACCTTGACTGAAAATGCTGTACTGGCACTTCCGGTGCCCAGAGCCTCTTTCAGGATCTGCTTCTTTCATTTCTTTCACACAGACAGAACATATTGGCACTCCAGGACTCTGAAGCAGGAGAACAGGCAGCTCTTGTTCTGCCATGGGTTTTTCACATTCTCTTGGTCCTCTGTGTGAGGAATCAGGGTCTGCAACAGAGCCAGTCTTCAGGCAACCTAATAAGCATGGCTGGCCTGTAATAGGTTATCTGATTGGTTGCAGCCCCATACTGGTTGGAAGAGTTAGCAAACTAGCTTGTAAGCCCAGCAGTAGCTTGTTGTTTAGCAGCTGCTCAAAGCATTTGTGCTTGACTATGATAGCTCCAGCTTTGCCTCACTGCAGGTAACCCAGTTCTGACACTTAGCTCTGATTCCTGACCTCTGACCCTTGGCTCTGGCTTTAGACTCCGGTTCTGAACGGGGGCTCTGACTGCAGCAGTGATCCATGGCTCTAATTTCTTGCTACTGACTCCTGTTCTACCCACTGGAGATTGCTCCTGCCCTGACACTAGGCATGACTGCCCACGTCCCAGTCACATGACATTGCTCTCCGGGGTGGAAGAAGTCATGGCTATGGGGCTAGAAGAGGCTCTGATTACAGAGTTTACTCCATCTGAAGTGGCATGGGCCTACAACAGGAAGCTAAAAGTCCTTCCAAATAAATAAATTAACAAAAACAAAAAGAGAGAAAGGGATGGGACCATACAACATAGGATTATGGGGTCTTGGTGAGAAGTTTCCTTAGTTACTTGAATTTTAAAATGCCCAGGCAAGGTTTATTTCTTCTTTTACTCATTTCCAAAGACCTGTTCAAACTGTAGGTAATCTAGGAGATTCAGTTTCACATGGTGAGAGCCAAACAATAACTTAGTCCCTACTAGAGAGGCACAATGGAGAAGATACTCATTATATATCCTAATTTCTAAGACTTCTTGCAGTTGTTGGCCTACACTGGACCTTAAACAAGTTGGTTTCTTCCTTCCTTCTTGTGCCCAGGATCCCTGCTGGGGGTGGGGAGGGGAGTATGGCATTCTCCTGGATGCATATCGGCACAACCCCATCAATATGGCTCACATTCACCAAGATGATGATAGTGGTAGCTGCTGCTTTCAGGCTGAAAGGTCTGACTGAGGTGCTCGCTTCTGCCACAAAGTGATACACAGATCAGTAGCTCAGGATTGCCAGGCCACAGAGGATACATTGTCACTGCCAAAAAAAGCTGTGTTCTTAATTCAGGTTACCTTCCTTGCATTAGCTAACTTGGATTAAAACAGCAGCGAAGACATGGCATCTCATCTTTTAACTCAGGTTATCAGCTCAAGTTAAAGGCCATAGTGAGCCTGGGGTGGAATTTGACCTGCTAACTTGAGTTAAAAGCTGAGTTGCTTTGTCTTGACTGCTATTTTAACAGGAGTTAGTTAGCTTTAGTTAAGAATACACCATTCATTTGCAGTGAAGACATGCTCAACGTATTCCAGTCATTCCCTCACCCACACTAACCTCCTTTAATCACCGGCATGCCCCTAAACCAGGAGCTGCAAGGGAATCAGTACAGAGCCATGTGCACTGGGAAAATTCCTCCAGCTACTATTCTGCACCACTTACAGCCTCTGAATGCTGCTGAACTGGCAGAAAGGGGCTGTAGCAGAGGCCAGATCTGGCTTTCTGCTGGGTTTTTTAAGCTGGTGCTTGAAAAATTTACCTCTCCCATATTAGCCTTAGGAATAAGTCTATTAGTTAGGGCAAAAAGTATCTGTACTACCACATCTACCAAAGCCACTCTTCCAGGTATTTAAAGGGATAAAGCAATTGTGTACTGCTTACAGTGCATTATATTTAACTGTAATGTTGTTAACCCTCTTTCCATGTAATATATTTTGAATATTATATAACCTATATCTCTTGTATATTAGACTTTCTTTCCTCTCTGGCCTCACTTCATGGTTTCTTTTGTTTCATTTTTATAATAGAACATGATCTTGGCCTGTGTTATTTTCTGTATGTTTTTTTCTCTCTCCCTTCCACTTGTTCCCTCATTATATTTTCAAATTAGGTATGGCAGTTGGGCTTCCATCAACTTGCCAATGCAGGCCTCGGTGCTAAAACGGTTTGAGGTAGAGCTGGTCAGAAAATGGGGAGGAGGAGTATGGGTGTTTCAATGAAAAATATTAGAGGAAACAGTTTTGTTTCATTTTTTGTCAATACTTTCCACAGAATTTTTTGACATTTTGTTGAAAATGGAAGACATTTGCAGTTGCTGAAAACCAAAAATGTATTTGGTTTGGGGGCATTCAGTTTTCTAATGAAAAATGGAAAATATTCAAGGAAAACAAATGTCTATGAAAATGTTTGTTTAGTGGAAACCCCAATTTTCCATTTGGGGAGGACAAAAAACTGATGAAAAATTTTGACCTGCCCCTGTTCTGTGTATTCTCTCTCCTGAATTGATTTCCCTCAGGGATTCACCTGATTTTTCATTAGGGGTAAGAACATCCCATTCTACCAGGCTGGGTAGAAGTCTGTAATCTATGAGAGGTTTCACAGCATCATTCTCTGGGAAGGCGAGAGGAGACAGATAGGGACAGGGGTTGCCCCCTCACAAAATGAGTAGGATTTGTGGTCCCCCTACAAAAGAAACCATTGGATCCCAGGGTATCTATAGAAGCTGGCTGCATGGAAGCCCTGTCTCTCTGCCTCCTGTCAACTGATGATCCTAGAACTGCCTCTTAAATCGGGGTACCTGTCATAAACAGATAGCTAAGGGTTAATGTTTCTTTAACCTGTAAAGGGTTAACAAAGGGAACCAAACACCTGACAAGAGGACCAATCAGGAAGGGTTGGAGAAGGATAAAATTTAAGCAGTTACTTCTGCATGATGATCCTAGAACTGCCTCTTAAATCGGGGTACCTGTCATAAACAGATAGCTAAGGGTTAATGTTTCTTTCACCTGTAAAGGGTTAACAAAGGGAAC
>NC_133770.1:122619434-122845287 GCF_003597395.2 Chelonoidis abingdonii
AGGTTTTGGGGAGACCAGAGTGAGCCAAGACACTGGAAATTTTTGGCTGGTGGCAGCGATATCAGATCCAAGCTGGTAATTAAGCTTGGAGGTTTCATGCTAGCTTCTCAGTTTATGAACGCTAAGGTTCAAATCTGAGTGGGAAAGCTATGATATGAGTGGCAGCGAAGTGGCCCTTTACAGGTGAAAGAAACATTAACCCTTAGCTATCTGTTTATGACAGTACCATAGAATGGTTAATAGGTTAATGTGTTCTCCTATTGCATTAAATTAGGCAGATATTTTCATGGGGTTGGTTTGGGGGCAATCGGGAGCAAGTATAGACAACCCTCATGGAGAGGTTTGGAAGGGTCATGAGGTGCTCGAGGAACATGCTGAAGAACTGCACAATCTGGGGTCTGCTATGTTTCAGTCCTCTTCTCCCACTGATGTAATGGAGACCATCTGTCCCTACATTTGCTGGGCCCTGGCTCTTCTATATCTGGTTCAGTTCTCCCTGCATATCAGTCAAAAGCCCCAGCTCCTCTCCTGTTCCAGACAAACCCTGTTAAGGGTGGCCTACACTAAAGAAGTTTGGCATTTACAGTGCCAGTTCAAGCACCAGGAACTGAGTCTGGTCAAAAGTTTCCCATCAAAATGTTTTTTTAGCCAGAAAACTGGATTTTGATATAAAGGAATTTTTGTTGCACAGTGCCTGTTTTCTGTGGGAAATTCTAACTTTTCATTGAAAAATCAAAAAATTTTCATCCTCAAGCCCAAAAGCTTTAGGCCAAAATGCAAAAATTTTTATTTGGAAATGCCACTGAGATGCTTCATAGGAGTTGTTCAAATGCCTCATACTCCTGTTCTCCTGTATGGGCCTGGCACCCCAGCCTTGAATACTTTGTGTCCCAACTCAAAAGTTCTTATAACATTTTACCGTCATTTAAAGTAACATCACAGTTGTCCTAGCTTGGCACAAAACTTACAGCTGCTCCAGCCCACATCAGTTCAGTCAGAATCATTTCAGTGCTAATATACACATGAACCTCAAAAGGGGCAGCGGCTCTGGGTTTGTTAGTTTTCATTTATAAGGCCCTTTGTGGCTTAGCCCTGCCCTTCTTAGCATAATTTCTTATATGGTATCAAGCAGTTGACCCTCACGCCTGCTCTGCCAGTGATGCCATTTTGGCTCTTAATCCATCTTCCCTCAAACATCTTTGAGCTTTGTCCTGTGCCACCCCTTACATTTGAGAAGGGTTGCCACTAAAAATCTGCAAAGCCACTATATTATCCTCTTTGAAATTCACCTCTGCCATGATGCCATGATACCTAAGTAATGCCTAGTCAGGGCTAGGCAGCTGCAAGTGCTGTTTAGTATGCTAACCATAATTGTCTAATAACTCTTACTCTGTGCTCTATTCATCAGATTGTTGTATTTAACTGGTGTCTCTCGTCTTCTCCATTTTTTAAAGACAGTATATCACATTAAAAGATTAGAGTGTTTTATTTAGCTCTTCAACTCTTTTTACAGCCTAGCACATTTTTTAAAATGTATTCACAAACTTTTTAAAATATGAACTCATCTCCACCTAATGAAAAACAAAATACAGACGGATGGGAGTTGTGCCTGGAATTGTGGGATAGATATCACACTCCACAGGCATAGCAACAGTTGAAGGAACTGACTTGTGTAGATACACTGCAGTGCAGGAGAGGATTTACCATGAAACACACTGTGCTGTGGCACAGGGCCCCCAGTGACAGGGGCTCCCCAAAATGCAGGACAAATATCTGTCACCCTGCCTCTGAGTCCCAGCCAGTGGCACAGCAGGGCTCAGGCAGGTAGGCTGCCTGCATGCCGTAGCCAGTGGCCCCACGCCACTTCCAGAAGCGGCTGGCTTCTGGCACATCTCTGCACACCCCTGGCAGGGCTGGGGAGGCAGCTCCGCATGGAGAACTGCTGCCCCCCTCCCCTCAAGGGGCATGCAGAGAAGTGCCACCAGCAGGGCTAAAGCAACTCCCTGCCTGCTCTGCCTCCCTCCCTCCGTGCCACTTTGCTCCCGGAAGTAGCCAGCATGTTCCTGCAGCCCCTGGGGTGGGGGTGACCCCCTCCCTGAGCACCGACTCCCCAGCTCCCATTGGCCACGAACTGAGGGCAATGGGAGCTGCAGGGGCAGTGCCTGCAGGCAGCAGTGCATGAAGACACCCTGCCCCCCATCCCTGTCTAGGAGCCACTGTCGGAGGGATGTGTGTGCCAGTCACTTTGAGAACTGTGCTGCCAGAAGTAAGCGCTGCCCCCCTGGGCTCCTCCCACACCCCAACCCCTGCCCCAGCCCAGAGCCTGCACCCCACACCCAAACTTCCTCTCAGAGCCCACACCCCTCCTCCCACATCACAACTCCTTGCCCCAGCCCAGGGCCCACACCCAGCACCAAACATCCTCCCAGAGCCCACCCCCCATACTCTCCCCTGCACCTCAATCCCCTGCCCCAATCAAGGTACCTCATTTTATTTTCATTTACTTCCCATTACTTATAATATAGGAGGAGGATGAAGAAAAAAAGAATGAAAAAACGTGGGAAGATGAGAGAATGTTCTTTTTTTTGACTGGATCCTAAGGGGGGCCCCCAAAATTGAAGCTGCCCACAGGGTCCCACTAACTCTAAATCCGCCAGTGCTGCAATGGATTACACTAACTACAATGGGTAGCATAGACACAGTGAACCATTTGAGGAACAAATGGCTCCATTACTTGCTTACCACTTAACTCTGAAATAAGTGCAGACTTCTAGTGTACCAGTTCCCAGAACTGGGGTCCACAGAAAACTGGCTCGTTACATGGTGCTGGCTCCTCTTCTTTCCCATCAGCAGCATCTAAAGGTGTCCAGGATTTCTACTGCAAAGAAGAACCTGGAGGCTTTTATAAGCGGCCAGAAAGAAGGAGGTATCAGCATAGCTTCCTTTATTAGAAGCTGCTGCTACATAAGAAGTAGAGAGCAAAGAGGTAGGATAGTCAATGGGAAATTTGGTGATCTCAGAGGCAATCTCACAATTGTGATGTGGTCCATGCAATGGAGGAGTTTGCAAATCTTGTTCTAGTGCAGACCAACCCTTAAAAGGTGCAGTAACCAGCACCTTGTCATCCACTTGCTGCTCAAAATATGGTATAGAATCTATACCAGGGGTCAACAACCTTTCAGAAGTGGTGTGACGAGTCTTCATTTATTAACCCTGATTTGAGGTTTCACGTGCCAGTAAAACATTTTAACATTTTTAGAAGGTCTCTTTCTCTAAGTCTATAATATATAACTAAACTATTGTTGAATGTAAAGTAAATAAGGTTTTTAAAATGTTTAAGAAGCTTCCTTTAAAATTAAATTAAAATTAGAGCCCCTGGACCAGTGGCCAGGACCCGGACAGTGTGAGTGCCACTGAAAATCAGCTTGTGTGCTGCCTTCAGCACGTGTGCCATAGGTTGCCTACCTCTGATCTATGCCAGTGGTGTCCAAAGTGGGGGTGTGCAAGAGCATCCTTCGGGGTGCATGACAGGAGGAGTGCTGTCAGAGCAGCGCCGCTTTTTATTTTTCCCTTTGACAGTTCAGTCAGGAGTCCAAGCGGCTTTTTTTTTTTGCTTCGGCTGGTAGCAGGAGGTGTGTGCTCAAAAATTTTTTACTGATGGGGTGCGCAATCAAAAAAGTTTGAAGCAGGGCCACCCAGAGGATTCAGAGGGCCTGGGGTAATTGCCACAGAAGACCCAGCACTTCAGTGGCGGGTCCCAGGGTGGAAGGATCCCCCGCTACTGAATTGCCTCGGAAGACCCAGAGCAGAAGAAGCTCTGGGGGCCTGGGCCCCGCAAGAGTTTTCCGGGGCCCCTGGAGCAAGTGAAGGACCCCACTCCAGGAGCCCCGAAAAACTCTCATGGGAGCCCCTGTGGGGCCTAGGGCCTGGGGCAAATTGCTCCACTTGCCCCCCCCTCTGGGCGGCCCTGGTTTGGAGACCACTGAGCTATAGCATAGAATCCAGAACCTATCTGTTTGCTGTCTTCTGTTTATGGATAGATAAGCTATATAGTTCATAGCACCCAAGACCTAATCCCCACTTAGATAAAACTCCCATTCATTTGGATTCAGTCCCTTGCTGCCTCACTTCTTTAGATTCTCAGCAAGAGGCCATGTGGAGCTCTATCTTGCTTTCATTTTGTACCTTTTCACTGGAACATCTAGAAATCACTTGGCTTCTTCCCTTACCTAGTTTTACTTATCACACTCATCACAATCCAAACACACAGTCACCCAGTGCTTAATTTCTAATGATAGAGGTGCCGGGGTCAATGGTGGATTAGCCACTGGGCCGATGGGGCCCGTTCCCAGGGGCCCCAGCCAACTGGGGGGCACCTGAAGGGGCCCAGAAAAAATCCACTATCAGGAAGCGGAAGCCTGGAGACC
Source organism: Chelonoidis abingdonii (assembly GCF_003597395.2). Taxonomy (NCBI): domain Eukaryota; kingdom Metazoa; phylum Chordata; order Testudines; family Testudinidae; genus Chelonoidis; species Chelonoidis abingdonii. Next base: position 122,623,862 of record NC_133770.1, read on the forward strand.
TGTCCGCCTCACAGGTGGAGCAGGGGAAGTCTCCACACCCCAATCCCATTCTACAGCAGCAACGCCAGGCAGGCGGGCAGGGCAAGAGAAGCCCCTCCCAGTGTCCCAGACCCCACTCACTAGCAGAAGCTGTGGGATGGGGGAAGCCCCTCCCCCAGTGGCCCCACTCTGTTCCCATCCCTGCTGGAACCCGCAGATGGGTGAAGCCCCCCAAACCCATGTCACCCGACCCCAACCCTGACAGAAGCTGCCGGGTGGGGGAAGCCCCAGCACCGCCCCAACCCTGTCCCCAGCAGAAGCTGTGGGGCAGCAGGGGAAGCCCCCAGTGACTGACCTCACTCTCTGGCAAAAGCACCAGGTGAGGCAGGAGAAGACCCAGCGCCCCAACCCTGGTCCCCTGCAGAAGAGCAGGGGGTGGTGGGGAAGCCCCAACACCTGGACCCCTGCTGTGGCCCTGGGACTGGAGGAGCTCTCACTCCCTGCTGCAGCCCAGGGCCAAGGCCGCAGCGTAGCCACAGTGTGTGCTGGGCAGAAAGTAACAAATGGGTTGCAGAGCCACAGCGGGGGGCAGAATGTAGGGACCCTGGTAGAACTGGGGTGCCCCAGGGAAGGGGCAGAAAGGGTTGGAGCTGTGGGCAGGGCCGCAGGCAGAAGGGGTGGAATGAGGGAGGGACCACAGGTGGAAGGGATGGAGAGGGGCCCCCCACTTGCTCTGGCCCAGGGTCCCGGGAAACCTTAATCAGCCTCTGGCCCGGGCTCAAGCAATTTTTTAACTCTTATAACTGATGCAGCAAGCCCAGAGGCGTTGGGGTTATGAACTGCAAAGCCTAGAGGTGCCGGGGCTCAGCCCTGGCAAGCCCTGGCGCAAATTAAGCACTACGGTTACCTCAGTCCACACTTCTCTGTCACTCTACACTAACAGAGCAGCTATGACTTTAGAATAAGATCACATAATTTCTATTTCCAATGTGCTATTCTTGACTATTTTTTACCCATTGCGCTCCAATCAAATCAAGCACTCTTTTACTGGGACTCATTTTGTTTCTTCCTCACTCCATTGCTGCCTTACTTCAGAGATCAAGATAGGGTAAGTGTCTACATTGTGGTCTTTGGTCTGTGATATAGGAATATTAGATGTAATATTTTCTAATTTTTTCACTGTTTCTCATTCCTTGGTGTCAGGGTGAGTATGACTAGCTCATACGTTAATATTGCCTGGTATCTACATCAGCTGCTGAAAAAGCATCTAACTCTGGGACAGGAGACAGAATGTTCCTCCCTCTTCATTAATGGCCTAATTTGTTAGATATTATCTCTCTCTCTCTCTCTCAATGTAGATATTTACTAAGCACCAGTCACAGCTGTACTACTGCAAGTACTTGAAAGCAACTTTATTACCTGTTTCAGTTGCATTTATTTTTACCATTTCCTTTTTAACAGCCCCCCACCCCAACACACACAAAAAAACTGTGTTAAAAGAACATTATTAAGGATACAAAATCAACCATTCAAAAAATTAGGGAATGCCAGATTTAGAGCTGCCCGTGCACCCTCAATTCAGCCCCTTTGTGTGTTCATTATGATAGTCTTTAATTACTTGATCCCTTACTGTTTTTTCCCACAGAACTCCTGACTTTTTCACTCTACAGGATGGATTTACTAGGGGGCAGAATTAAGAACTCTTGACTATGAAACCTAAATAATCTTCTTTTAACATAGTTGTGTGCAATTATTTATTCTTTTAAGAAAAGTATTACTTTCATTGGGGGGGTTTTGACTTGGCAGTTTTTTATATATTTGAGTTTTAATTTTTGTTTGAACATTTTAATTATTGTAAAGTGCCTTGTGTAAAAAGCATATTGTGGACCCTGCTAGAGAGTCTGTGTGCTTCTGCAGCAGTGTATGGAGGCTATAAAAGGCAAGAGAATTCCTCTGGGGAGGCACTGTGTACTGCTGCAAGATGCCCTGCAGTGTTCTCTGGCCCGCAATGAGCCCTGGTATAGGTGCAGGTGGTCCTTCCATTCTGTCATGCTTTATTAAATATTACACAGATTAAAATCTCAGTAAAACTATCCTGTGGATATTGCAATGTCCAAAGAAAGGAGAAATCATGTTCTGAGGAGATAAGCCTCATTGTAATCCCTGCCACTGCTGATGCAGATTGCAAAGGTACGAGTAAATGTCATTTGTAGGTACCTGAAGAGTTCTTGGTCTTGGCAACAGAATGACACCTCATGTTATTCCCTGGCCCTCCTGTGCTTGCCAATACAGAGATCCTTTCCTTAACTATGCTCTGCCCTCAGGATCCCTAGATGTTCTAGTACTTCCATGCTTTGAAATGTTCCTGGGTACACCCACTACATGAAGCAGAGTTTCCTTCTGCATCTCCACTAACCTCACCCCCGTCCCCTCACTGCGCACTACATGGATGACAAAGTATTTTCTGACATGCTCTGGAAAGTTGGGATAGCACATCTTTTTCCCACCACTCCTGAGACAGGGTCATGGGGGTGGAAGACCTTGCCTCTTCACCTGTTCCCCATTCTTGGGAGGGTGATGGGGAGGCCACCTTTTCACCTCTTGATCCAGGTAATACCCCTTGAATACAGATGAGGAAAAAAATGATTTAGAGCAAGGAGGACCCAATCTTGCTCAGGGACAGCAACACATAAACAAGATGTGTGCATTACCAGTGCTTTCCCCCTTCCCAGTGCCAAACCCTACCCCTACAAACCCCAGCTGCCCTGTGTCTGACAGACCCCTGAAACACACCATTGACATGCCACTCAATCCTGGGAAGGTGTTTTACAGTTGGTGAGATCATGGCTTGTCACCGAAGATAGTTCAGTTTTAAAAACAAACAAGAAACAGATAGTGGCCCAAATTCTGCACTCGTATGTGGAAGTTCAGTAGAATCTGCTGAATATGTCCACTTATTCTAAACAAATTAATGTGTAAAAATTGCAACACTTTGTTTAGTTACTGAGACTGCCTTACACATTGGCAGAATTGTATCGGTAGCACTACATGTGTTTAAGGGGAATGTAACTTACACATCACCTCTAAATTTGGCCCTGTGATTAATCTAAGTTGGCATAACATACAGTGAGGGGACTGGACTCAGTCCAGACATTTTGGGTTTGCTTAGACTTGCCTCTGAATTTGGTCCTCAAATCCCCGACCCTGCATTCATCTTCTTGATACAGGCTTCTCTGGCCTTTCAGTCTGGCAAGGCAGGGTGTTCAGAGGTTGTATTATCTTCTAATGATAACATATTAATTGTAATATCTTTGCAGAAGTGAGAAGAGTTATGTTTGTAGCAAAGGGGGTTGTGCATGTTTATAGCCCTTATATGCAGGGTATGTGTGCGTACTTGGAGTCTGTATCCCAAATAAGGAAAGCATTAAAAGGTGGGAAGTCTTTAGTTTTTGTTAGGAAAATGAATGTGAGTGTATCAGGAAATGTCAAGAATGGTATCAGAATCCTAACTGAGAATTTGATTATTTTTTATGTATGTAACTTTAGCGCCCTCGTAGCCAATATGGAGTCTGCTCTGCAGGCAGCTCTGGCCAAGAGAAGGTGTGCGCAGGAATGCAGCAGGAAAAATCCCTTCCACCCCAGGGGCACCTGTTCTAACCCCCCCAGAGTGAACACACCCACCCACAGGAAAAGTACAATGAATATAACAAAGAGGGATATTTATTTGCAGAGGGATGAGAGGAGAAATACAACAAGGGGAAATATAGGGGGAGCAGCAGAACAGGGCTGCATCCAAACCAAAACCCGATAGGCCCAGTGGTAGCACAGTCTGATAGGGCAGACACTGAGCAATGTGTCTGCACACAGAGTTCAGGAATCCTGAGCAACGTTCCAGTCCAGTGGTGAGTCTTGTGCGTGCCTGGTCGTCTTTGGTACCAGTGAACTCTCCCCAGCAAACCCCTCCGGTGCCCTCTTCTGCTGCTCTCTGCAAAGCCACACAGAGTGACCACCTCCCCACTTAACTAGCTACAGTCTCCCTCCTTGTTCCCAATGCAGGGTCACAAGCCCCACTACTCACAGCCCCACACAGCTCTGGGCAGCCGTGATACTGGGTCCAGCTCTGGCCTGTCCTTCTCGGGCGATTCCTCCCTGGCCCTGTGCTCCTCCTGGCTCCTGTCCTGGGCTGTCCCGATCTGGCCTGTCCTCCTCAGGCCTGGGGCAGGTTCTCCCTGCTTCCTCTTCCAGGGCCTGCCAGCTGCCCCTCTCCCTCCCTGGAGCTCCAGACCCACCCCCTGCAGTTTCCCTCCTTTTTTCTTACTCTCCCCCTCCCACCTGGGAAAAAGATTTAAAGGGGCCATGCTCTCTAAACCCCAAAGGGGTTATATGTTTCAATTCTATGTTTTATGCTGTAGGAGTATATATTACAATCCCTTTGTCTGCTGAGATCATTAGAGAAGGAAGTCTTACATTCTTCTCTGTTGCATCATTCCCCACTGACTGAATAATTTTATTAAACTAAAAATCTCTCCCCTCTATTACAGTAAACATGCTTTGTATAATGAGGAAGGAAAATGGAGAATGGTTAGATTTTAAATAACTGTATGGATTCCTTTACCTAAAGATAATCTACATGTTTCTGTGATTAACTAATAGCAAACCGTGTATCAATTTCCCTGTATGCAGGTATAATGAATGATTAACAATACTTTTTCCCACCACAGAAGGCCTGCCATTGGGAATGAAAAGTCTAATCCTTCTAAGAGACATAGGGACCGTCTGAATGCTGAATTAGATCATCTGGCCAGCCTCCTGCCTTTCCCACCTGACATAATTTCTAAATTGGACAAACTTTCTGTCTTGCGCCTTAGTGTCAGCTATCTCCGAGTCAAAAGCTTCTTTCAGGGTAAGTCTCTTAAATATATCAAACACTTCAGTGAGGTTAAAGGGATACTGTTAACTTAAACATATTTTGCCACTTGTTTGCTTTGTGCATAGGACACCACTTTGAGTATAATCAGTTTCCTCTGTTACAGGTTTTTTCAAACAATGATGGGATAAAAAATGTATTTTAGAAAATAGGAAAATGCAATTGTAAAACCACAAAAAATTGGCAGGGAGACTCAGGGGCACAAGCAATATCTGAAACTACTTTCACCTCATTTTTGAAATTGACTAGATTTCAAGATGATAATATCCTTTTAAGTATGTTGTACAAGTTGAGCAACAGCTGTATGGTGACATTATCTGCATTTACTGTATGCCTAACAGGAAATAGACCTGGATGAGGGGCCAAAGGGATCACTTTCTTTCAGGAGAAGTGAAATCTGAAATCTCAAGTGTTGACTAAAGCCATAATGGGCTGCACTTTGTTTTTGTAGTTGTCTGGCACACTGTATAATCAAAACCAAATTGGTACGTGTGGATGTCCATAATAAGAATTCTTCCAAATTTGCAGACAGTTCTAGTTTCTTCTGTTAATGAAGTGTTTTGATATTTTACCATCAGAAAATATTACATACAGAAGTTGGACTATAACAATGTTGGCCTGCCAAGAAACGTTACTTTTAAAACCCAAGGAAATAAAGCATGTGCATCTGTTGCCTGCTATTCATCAAATTCTCTTCTATTGCTTATAGTAAGTCAATAATGCGGAAACTAAAAAGTAACATCAGTGACTACTGGAATAATCATTTTAAATGATTCTTTGAGTTCCCCACTACATGCCAATAGACAACTTCTCTTTCACCCTCATTTCTTTCTATTCCTAGCTGTTTTTAATTTTATATGCTGGCAGAGCTCTCTCTGGGAATCTAAGGTGCCTGAGAAATACCAAGTTAATACTTCTGTTGAAATCATGGCTGATTGTGTCAGGCAGCTTATGGTCATGAAAGATATAATGGCCTACATCATTACTCCTAGAGTTTGCACATGAATCCACCCACTCCAACCGTGACATGTGAAAGACAAATCTTTGGCATCTTCTCTTAGCAGAGTCTCCTCTGTGGGATCATGGGAACATGGTGAAGACTGGGTGGGCCAGGAAAAGGAGCAGGTGGACTAGGTGTAGAGATAAGTGGATGCACAACTTTTCCCCCTCCCTCCATCCCTGCAGAGAAACCTCAGAAGATATTATGGCATCAGGTCATCTTACGTTTTCCACAGAGCCTCCTCCACAGGTGTTCCAGGACAGGAAGGTAGAGGTTCCAGAGCCAATCCAGCCGTATGGGACCTCTGCATGGCTCTTTCAGGTTTGAGGGCAAGGCAAACCCCACACCTTCAGTGGTATGATGCGGAGAAATCTCCAGGAGGGAATCCCTGTACAGATTTGCTCTCCCACAACCCCTTCTGGCAGGTTTTCAGCACAAGGAGATCATCTGGCCCATTATTTTGTCCCTGGTGGTTGGAAAACCAGGAGAGATCACTTAGATAAAAGCAGTTTTGGAAATCAGGAAGGGAAATAGCACTCCTTAACAGGGTTTGAATGGCTTTGTGTCTGCTTGTTGCCAGATCTGCAAAGTCAGGATTTCCCAGACCTGGGAGTTAATATCAATAGCACCCCTATTATTCACCAGAGATCTCCTTTGGGACTCTGTATTAAACCTTAAGTATTCTATGCATAAGCAGATGTTGACAAAGCTCTTTTGGGAAGCTTTTGCTTGTGTAAAGGGAAAATTTATTAAATTCAATAGAGAGGCTACTTTTTCAGGTCCTGTCTTCAACTGCGAATGCTTATTACCTAAGAAAACTTAGGCACATACCAAGTGAAGAAGAGAGAAGCAGTCTTTCAGGCAACCGGGTCCTTAACCAATTAGGACTTCACAGATTAGCACTAACACCTTGAATTCCATCTCCAAACATGTAGGAATCCAGTGCAGATCCCAAGGCTCTGGTCTAATGTGTTCCATGCATGAAACTCTGCTTAATAATTGGGCTGTAACATGCTGCAAAACATCAGTTTCTGGGTAGTCTCAACTTGGCATCCATGCAGAATATATTACAGCAGACTAGTCCTGAGGTGACAAAGGTTCAGATAACTGTGGTGAGGTCCACATTGGAGAGACAATCACACCCATCTCACCTTGCACAGCTGAAGGAAAGTGCCCTTGGCCATGGTGACAATTGGGTATCTGGGATCTAATAAAATTTGTAGGCTGTGCACATCTGTTATAAGTGGTGGCTGAACTCCCTCCATGTGGGGCACTGATAAAATCTGTGCCAGTTCCACCAGATGCTTACCTCAACCCACCAATATTATCATGGTATTATCTAAATTAAGTTGCTGGTCTTCTTCCTAGCCCCAAGTTCAATATAGACACTATGCTATTAGTTCTTTTTTTTTCTGGTTGGATTAGACATGATAGACCTGGGTGTCACCTGCAAATTGCATACATGGCAGTCCGTGGGGCAGAGGAAAAATTGCCCACAAATATTCTCTAGGTCCTTTCAGAAAGATCAGAATGGACCCATTCCAGCAGTTCCACTGACCCCTTTTAGGGATTGCAGGTGGGTTAACAAAATCTCACGATTAACTGTACCAAAGGCTGGTGACAGATCTAAAAGAATCATGAATGTCACTTTATCTTTGCCCACTGCTAGAACAGCTAATCCTAACGGAGCAGGGACTGCCTTTTTATTACATATTTGTATTGCACCTGGCACAATAGGCTATAATCCTGATGAGGGCCTCAAGGCAAAATCACAATACAAACAACAAAAATAATAATTTTCTATTCCATACCTTAGCATATGACCTGATTGGCTGGGGTCAAGGAAATTTGAGGACTAAAACTTTCCCAAAAAATGAGACTATACTTAGCCAGACGGGCAGTTTGAAGAGCTGTTTGGTTTTTCTACTCAGTGGACTCAATAGCTGAGAACTACTAATACCCTGTCCTCCTTCCCCCATGTGGAAAATACTGACTGTCTTCACTAACACTGGATCCAGTACTTCTCTTGGTGACCTTCAGCAGCCAGGAAGGACAAGGATCCATCTCACAAGTTGGAGCTTGAAGCTGCTACAGCATCTGCATAATCTCAGTGGACAACACTGATGGAAAATCAAGCAGAATAGTCTCATTGATTGTCCCATTGAGACACTGCTCTGTTTCATGGCAGTAGACAGCTCAGTCCACATAAGAGTGATTTTCTCTGCAAAATAATGCAACCCTTCTGCCAGGTGGAGCCGGCAGCAATCAGGGCAAGGTTCAATATCTAGGGGTTCCTTTTCAACAATACAACACAGAACTGGCTTGAGCCCCCACCCAGTAACTGGGAAAATTACATAGCATCCTTGGGCACCTCTGAGAAGCAAAACTTCCCCTCTCGCAAGCACAGAGTCTGTGTGTAGAAAAGAAGCTTTTAATGAAGGGAAAGAAGTCACCTAACATCAATTGGGAAAATGCCGCAAGCAGGATTCATAAACATAAAACTGTGAACAGGACACCCATCCCAGAGTGCGTGGGGCAGAGTCTTCTGCCTCATGTTCTTGAGTTCTACAACCAGAATTTCCTTACTGTGCCTTCCTCTGCTTCTTTACCATGTCCCACTCACAGTGGTTGTCCTTGATCAGTGAGGACCCAAGTTTCAGAAGTGTATCTGTGGGAGTTCACCTCCCACCTGGGGAAGAAGACACCTGGCTCGCTCTACCATCTGAGCACTTGTTTTGACTGGTCACTCTTCTGGCCACTGTTCCTCGCTGCCTCCCACCAGTTGACTGTTTGCCACTTTTGCCAGTCGCTCACACTGGCTACCTGTCAGTCACCTGCTGCCACCTGCCTCTCTTCTGTCATCTCTTCAGGTCAGTATCTCAGTGATTTTAGCTCTCAGCAGGCTGGCCAGAAACACTGTCACACCACAAGTGATTTCAGCTCTCAGCGAGTACTTAACATAACAAAAAGGTTCCTAATGAACTCTATTTAGCTCTATCTTTGAACAGTGGGGAGGAACACACTAAACCAGGCCAGGGACCCTTAGAGAGAGTCCACACCTCCTGGATGGGACACCTGTCCCCACCCTCTTACTTTCATGGGGGTCTGGCATTTGGGTCCCTGGCTTAACAAGGTCCTTTCATCTGAGGGTGACCCCCTCATTTGGGCCAGGATAGGTACAATTCTGCTGCCCTTCATTCATACAATAAAGACAACATTGATAACAGCATTTCACTACCCCTATATTCAGTACTAAAATGATTTGTAACCCAACACCAGCCAAATTTGATCACTTTAAGGAACACTGCTCTATCTGTTGGATATCTAAGCAGAGTAGGTATGTTCATTTAAGTACAGTTTGCTCCTGAAGTCTCTCCCCCTCCCAGCTAACTGTCAAGGGAGAGTTCATTCAGACCTTACTTTCAGTAACATGCAAATTCATCACACAGAGAAAAACTTGAGTCTAGCTCAGTGTGGGCAGCTTGGATTCATGAAGCTTTCCACTGCTCAAAATAGTTCTGCCTATGCAAGACCTTGCAGGTGCTGTGGTGGAGGTGAAGAAACCTCTTTGCTTCTGGCAGAGTCATGGCATCTCTATGTTGCAGTTGGTCAAATCTGGCACAAAAGTGATGCCACCATAGCTCTGGTTATCACCATTCTCATTTAGTCTGTGAACCATAGAATATCAGGGTTAGAAGGGGACCTCGGGAGATCATCTAGTCCAACCCCCTGCTCAAAGCAGGACCAATCCCCAGACAGATTTTTGCCCCAGATCCCTAAATGGCCCCCTTAAGGATTGAACTCACAACTCTGGGTTTAGCAGGCTATCCCTCCCCCCATGGTGAGTTCTAAAGGCAGAGCTGATGGAGAGAGTATCTAGAGGCCACTCTATAGCCAGTGAAGGACAAATGATTACTATACAGTCCTGTCAACCTATAGATAGAGGTGTCAGCTGGATGAACATTTGCCCTCAAGGCTGCCTGGTATGTCCATTGGTTTAATTATTCTCAGAGGAATGGCTGTCAAAACAGGCCCTTTGCTCCATAATGCTAGGAATCCTCCATCCTGAAAGTGAAGAAGACAGTGGTTAGTCCATGACAGCCCTATTTCTTCAACCTCCTCTCTCAGCTCAAACACCAGACCCCAGTAATGCATGAAGTGAAAGCACAGAAACACTTGTGGCTGTAGGAGGGAAGTGAGTGAGAGCTAGAGCAAGCAGCAGTTCCCATTGGGGCTGTCCACAGGATGAAAGGTTCTCTCAAATCTGCATCACTCCATTCAGAACAGTGGGGCACTGGGTGACCCTTCCAGCCTCTGTTTCCACAATCAGCCCCCACCCTACTCCACCTTGCAGGCCACCAGTCAATTCTAATCACTTGGCTCTGTCCCACTCCACATGTCAGCACAGAGCTCCCTGGAGCCACTGCATTCATTCAGGAAGTGGTGGAAGGGCTGGAAAAGGAGAAATACACTCTGTAATTGAAACATTAAAGAGGCAGTTATAAAAACAAACTCCAGAACTTTCTAGATTTAAAAAAATAACCATTCTTTAAAGGTGAACTGCAAAAAGAAATGCAGGTACTTTTTTCTGCCCATTCTCATCCCTTTATTATATGTGATGAAGACCTAATACTTTTCTCCTAAAAGAAAAGGGTGTGTGTGTGTGTTTTTAATAAATAAGAAATGTCAGGCTCTGGAGGGGCTGTGCCAAACTTCAGGGACATGGAATCTGACATGTTCCAGATTGAAACCAGAGGTGTAGCTGCTGCTGCTGTTCCAAAGAACAATATCCTCCTCCCTTTTTTTATATGGAGATATACATCTATCTCATAGAGCTGAAAGGTCATTGAGTCCAGCCCCCTGCCTTCACTAGCAGGACCAAGTACTGATTTTTGCCCCAGCTCCCTAAGTGGCCCCCTCAAAGATTGAGCTCACAACCTTGAGTTTAGCAGGCCAATGCGCAAACCACTGAGTTAGCCCTCCCCACCTCCTTCTTCAGTTATTTGGCAGCTGGTCACGCATCACCCCTTCCACTTTCCAGAGTACCTCTTTCTCTTTCTGAACCCACACTGGAGAACTTCTGTCCCCTTTATACTTGCCTGCTGGCTTTACTTTTCTACCACTTGAACCCCAATGGACTTTTCTGCTGTCTTAGCCACACTTCTGCCTGAAACCATAAGGGGGAACTGTGAACACCACCTGTATGTGGCATCTTTCTCCCCGGGATGGTGGGTGGCTAAAGGCAAAGGTGGTCCCCATTACGTGCCTGCACAACACTCCTTGTCTCAAGGGACATCTCACATTCAAGGGACATCCAAAGTATGCATTCCACATACATTTGGTGTCCCCTCACTTTTATTATTAAAACTCATTTACACCAGAAATAAAGTATAATGAAATTGTGGTAACAGAAATAGTTCTTTATCCAAAAGGAAGAAATTGCCATCACTTTAAACTTCCTGCATGAATAGTATTTGTGCCCCTCGTATGAGGTCTTTGACACTTTGTGACCTATATTTGAGTCTGGCAAATAAAGAGAGATGCTCAATTACCTGTTTGGGAGGAGGCAGAGAAACTCAGAAGACTGAAATGGAGGAAAGAGTGACCAGTTGCAGTACGGTTGATGAAGGCCTGAGATACTGATCTTTGAGTGAGAACAGTAGCTGCAGCTCAGGTCTAGCATTGTATTAGGTTCCAGTTCTTCCTAGTTTGTTGTTTTCTGTGGAAATAAGTCAGAAAGTGATTTTTTTAAGTAAAAAATTTAATTACAAACCCCCACCTCCCACCCCCAAATAAAACAATAGCAAAAATTCACAACATTTAGGCCCTCAGTTGACATAATGAACCCAAAAGGATGAACCCATAAGGGCAGAAACATAGTACTTGTTCTATTTTGTAGTTCTTTAAAGTAAAGGCTGATGCTAAATTGGGAGGTATTCAAACACCATTGAGGACACAGGTAATGAAAATGGACTGAGACACAATGCAGAAGGACATAGTGATGCTAGAAATATAGCCTAATAAAAATGAACCTGGAAAATCAACCTAGAAGTGCAAGCTAATTCATGTGGGAAAACTTAATCCAAAACAATGATGGTCAGTTCGGGGGAAGAACCTGGAAAGTAGGAATGAACAAAAAAGTCAAATGCAGTTTTTGGCCTGCATACAGAGAGTGATCATATCACAGAACAGGGAGGTGATAGTCCCTCTCTGTAAAATCAGTGTGACTACATCTGGAATACGGCATTCAGTTATGGACACCTCCATATTGGAAATACGTTAGTACATCTGGAGGGAATTGGAGTAAATGCACATAAATGACTATAGGACAGGTCGGAGGAAGAAAGAGTATAGTAATTAAATTTGTATGGCTTGGATACAACAATCGTGCTTGTATTTAAAGGAAGCATGTATTGTAAAGAAGAGGAGGCATTGTTTAGGACACTTCAGTGTGGCACAATTGAGGAGATATGGGATGAAGGTGAACAAAATAAAATTTAGGTTGAATATCAGCTGAATATCCCATTGTGAGTTCTGTTAGACTGAGCAATATCACTGCTCTACAGCCAAAAAGCTTCTGAAATAAATGTAGTCAAACTTTACTAATTCCGGTCACTGAGAATGAAAATGGTGCTTAAAATTGTTGATTGGCTCTAGTTTTCAAGATATGCTATTGAGTCAGTATATATGACCCTTGACTTGGGAATGGCGGAGGATAAGTGACTTATAAAGGGAAGGGATCTCAATTTAAACCAGAAATGACTAAAATACATCTTTGACTGGATCTATGAATAAATCTATGACTGGGTTTGGACAGTACTTGTTTTTTAGGCAAAAATGATGAATGAAGCAATCTGAAGCTGGTATTGTGTCATACATTATATGAATTGCATCATATTATTCCTAGAAGTCATGGATGATGCAATCATAATGAAGCTTACATCACTCTTCTGAACAAATTGCCCTATATCAGCTCTAGAAATCAAACAGTGTCGTGCTCTCTTATTTGTCAGTGTTTGATTTTGCAAAGGGACACATTTCTGTTCAGCCAGAGTGAGCAGAGATGCCTCGTTCTTGTGTGAACAGTTCAGATAACTTCTGCTATGTTTGTGGTGACGTGACTTTTGCATCACAAAAGTGAAGTATAACCACTATGGTTAAGAAAACCTATCACCTTTATTTTGGCTGCTAAATTGGAGATCAGGACAAGAGGTGGGCCCCACACATATGCTGCAACACTTGTGCAACAAATCTTCGCCAGTGGTTGAACAGGAAAAGGAAATCTATGCCTTTTGCAGTGCCAATGATTTGGAGAGAGCCAACAGATCATACCAGCAATTGTTACTTCTGCAGGGTGCCTCCAGTTGGGAAAAGATGTGTCAAAGAAGAAAAAAAGTGGACTGTGCATTATCCAAACATTCCATCAGCTATACGCCCAGTACCCCACGGAGAAGGACTGCTAGTTCCTGATGCACTAGAATCATTCTCTCTTGAATCAGACGAGGAAGAGGAAGAGGATGAAACTTCTGGTCCTGAACCATCAGTGTCACAGGACCCACATTTTCTCCCATCTTCCTCCTCTGAACCACACCTCATAACACAAGGTGAACTGAATGACCTTGTCAGGGATTTGGAACTATCCAAGAGTAAGGCAGAGCTGTTGGGCTCCAGACTACAGCAGTGGAATCTCCTGGCACGTGATGTTAGAGTTTCCATGTTCCGTGACCGTCAAAAGGATCTTGTCCCATTCTTCTTCATGGAAGGTGATCTTGTAGCCTGCAACAACATCGATGGTGTGATGGCAGCCCTCAACATCGTTCACGATCCAGATGAGTGGAGACTGTTCATTGATTCATCGAAGACGAGTCTTAAAGCTGTTTTGCTGCATAATGGCAATGTTTTGCCATCAATTCCAGTTGGTCATGCAGTTCATATGAAGGAAACCTATGACAACATGAAACAACTTTTGAGGTGCATAAACTATGACCAACATCAGTGGCAGCTTTGTGGCGATTTGAAGGTTGTTGCTCTCTTGCTTGGTCTGCAGACTGGATACACAAAGTACTGCTGTTTTCTCTGCGAATGGGATAGTCGTGCAAGAGATTCCCACTACATCAAGAAAGATTGGCCACTCCGACAGTCATTGGAGCCTGGGAGGAAAAGTGTTCAGCATCCACCACTTGTTGAATCAAGGAAGATTTTGTTACCACCCTTACACATCAAGCTGGGTCTGATGAAGAACTTTGTCAAGGCCATTGACAAAACACAAGCAGCTTTCAAGTACCTCGTGGAAAATTTCCAAGGTTAAGTGAAGCTAAGATAAAGGAAGGTGTCTTTGTTGGTCCTCAGATTCGTGAACTTCTTCGAGATGATGCATTTGACCATGCACTGCGTGGCAAGGAAAAGACGGCATGGAAAGCCTTCCAGTTAGTGGCAATAAATTTTCTCGGAAACAAGAAGGCAGACAACTACAGGTTGTTGGTGGAAAACCTCCTCAAGGCATACAAAAGCCTTGGTTGCAACATGTCACTAAAGATACATTTTTTGCACTCTCATCTAGATTTTTTTCCACCGAACTGCGGAGCAGTGAGCGACGAGCACAGCGAGCGATTTCACCAGGACATTGCAACAATGGAGAAACGCTATCAGGGCAAATGGAGCCCATCAATGCTTGCAGACTATTGCTGGACAGTGACAAGAGATGCTCCATTTAATGAATACAAGAGACAAGCCAAGAAGCGCCGAGTAGACACTGAATAGGACTAAACTATGTACATAATAGTTTTTTGCCTTTTGTTTCATAATAAATTTTATTTATATAACCCTTTTGCTGATTTTTAAAGTGTTACATAAACAGGACAGGTGAAATATTATCATGTAAAGCAACCATAAACACATGAAAAGACCTAGGTTTACAATTTATGATTAAAACTCTACTATCTACACAATATACATAGACATAAAATGTAAAAACTTAAATATCTTAGGAACAGTAGCCAATCAGTTGTTTTAATTGCCATATTTGCATTCAGCACATCAAAATACATAATAAATAGCACATTTTATCTCTGAAGCAGACGACGTCTCAAAAATTGTAGACCAGTGTATTCTTACAATTACAATAGGGTAGACCTGCAACGTTAAAACTGGACTGGAGAAAGCACTGTAATATACTATATGCACATACCCTGTCTTCTGGAACTGAGCTGCCTTTTAGTTTAAAAAACTTTTGTACATTTAAATTTATATATCATAGCCAGAGTCCCCCCAAATATACGTTTTGTCAATGATATCATAATTTATATATGGCACTGAAGGCTCAAACTGTTACAATTTGCTAGCCTCTTCATGACATACCTTCAACAGCTACAGAAACTGGTACTCAGACAAGTTTAGTCACCACTAGGTGTCCTTTCAGTAACTGCGCTTAATATAATACAAGGCCGTGTTCTGTTTATAAAGTTCAGTAGCCAATTAGAGTACATGGAGCAAGTTCACCATATTGCCTTCAAGAAAGAAAATAATTTCAGATAATTAGAAATTAAGAGATTGAAAATACTCATCTAGCCTTCACCAACGACTACTCTAAGTTAGTTACCTGCAGCATATGAAGGTAAGTAACTTGTAGTAACTAACACTTCCATTTTACGTTAAATTATACAAGCAAAAGCTGTAGTTGCTATTCCAAACTGTAGATATCACTGTCATAACAGATTTTCCTGGAATTCAATTTAACTTTTTCTTTGTTGAACTTGCCACACCATTCCTGTTTATATTTCCTTCGACTACAAAATAATTCCTCTGTATCCATGGTGTTTACACTCTTCAAATATCTGTAAACAGTTGTCAACTTTCCTATTAATAGTTTTCCCCCCCAAGCTATACATAGTTAGTAATTTCACTAATTCCTCAAACATTTCTGTGTGGTTTGCAGCCATATCACTGCAATTTCACCAGATCTCTCCTACAGAGCAACATGAGGTTGTCTCAGTGCTAAATTGCAAGACACCAGGTTCTGCAGGAAGTTGTTCTGGTGATTCAGCACCTTACCCCTCACTTCTGGATCAGTATCGAACCAATGCCTCAGTTTGGTGTTAGATTGCTCTGTGCTTCTGCTGTTGGTGTCATCTTTCAGATGATATTTACAGCCCTGGCTCTGATGACTTATGAGCACTGAGACACTTTTCATATGAGTTGCAATACCAATTCCTGGCCATATTCCAACTTGGTTAATTGTATTTTGCCTTTCCAAATTTCTCTATCACTTCATTTAGATCAAGTATTCATGACAACCTGTACCAAAAGCATATTGTAGTGTTGCTGTTGCCAGTATAATGATATTGTATTCCACTTCAGAACTGGCTGCGTTTTGTTGGCAGGTTAAATGTTTCCCTTTATGTATAGTTTGTAATTCTGTAAAGTAATCATACTACTCTGTATATAATAACCGCCCCCAGAGCCCTCACCCCCCCCTCAAACAAATAATCCTCACTCTAAACAACTACAAACTTTGGGAAAGCTTGTACAATAACCCAATTCAAACTTTGCAAACAATTTTAATGCATTTATTCCCATAGCTGATTCACCATCCTCTATGTTCTGTATGTATTCACATGCTGGTGTACCAAATTTTTAGCCTTCCAGGTAAATTCAGGACTAAATCTGGTGCTTGGATAAATGTGATTGGTCAAAGTAATATGGCAAGGATGGCTTTTAAATATGTAACCATTCATTGTTATGTAGATCATTTTAATATTCAGAATATTAGATAGGGAGGCAACAGAGTACTAGTTGAAATGCAGTACATCTGCAAAAAGGATCGAAGTATTAAAAGATATCCCTGTTCCTTCAATATTGTAAAAGAAAAATGATTCATATTAAAACCTTTACGTTTCTCAGCTAAAGTTTCATATTTAGCAACACTCATTACCAATTAGTTGAGTTTCTGTGTACAGGAATATCGATGCCGAAGAACTGAAAGCGATAGAACACACTCATTTCCCCAACAATTGCTAGAGCAGGTTCTGGTGGTTAGAACAGAGAAGTGAGAATCAGTTGTGGGTTCTATTCTTGAATCAACCACTGGTTCATTTGTCACTTGATCTCTCTTCTGTAAAATGGGAATCATGGTACCTTCCTCAGAAGTATTGGCAGGCTAAAATTAGTGTCTGTAGAAGGCCTCACCCCCCCCTTCTACTGCATCCCCTCTTACTGCAATCCTCCTAAGGCCGTAGTGTTTGCAGAAGACCTTAAGAGACTGCAATCCTCTACCTAGCCCTGAGCTCACCTACCACACTCCAAACCCCTCAGCCTCACCCCCACCATGTTAATTTTGTTATGTGCACCAATATGGAGGTAGTGT
Organism: Chelonoidis abingdonii; assembly: GCF_003597395.2. Classification (NCBI taxonomy): domain Eukaryota; kingdom Metazoa; phylum Chordata; order Testudines; family Testudinidae; genus Chelonoidis; species Chelonoidis abingdonii. Next base: position 122,641,130 of record NC_133770.1, read on the forward strand.
GTCACACAACAAAATTCATTCCGTGCATGTGTGGGAAAAATTAGAGGGAACACTGCCACCCACAGCACTCCCCTGCCAGCTGGGAGCACTTTCTAATTCCACACTGGCAGCACGTACCCCTGCACTGCTGCACGGTCCCCCCTTGGCCATGGCGCCCTTAGGCGGTTGCTCGGATAGCTCACCCATAAAGCTGACCCTGTGCTTACTGGAGCCCCTTATTGGAGTGGGTGTGATCTCGGGCAAGCTTATTAGCAGGCATGTAGGTTCATTATTTTAATATGTTTTCTCTGGACTTCTTTCACCTTAAGACTAAATGGAGTTGCTTAGATAGAGGTGTGTGGTACCTTATAGCTGTGAGCAGTTACACTGTTTAGAGCCTTGAGAGAAAACAACATGCAGACACTGATGATTTAGAGCAGAGGTGGGCAAACTATGGCTCGTGAGCTGAATCCAGCCCCTCAGGGCTTTAGATCTGGCGCCTGGCGCCGCAGGCACCATGTCCGTGTGGCCCCTGGCCGGGTGGGCACAGGGCTCTGTGCGTTGTCCCCAGGCACCACCCCTTGCAGCTCCCACTGGCTGGGAAGGCGGAACTGCGGCCAATGGGAGCTTCAGGGGAGGTACCTGGAGGTCCAGCAAGGGCATTTCCCAACTCCCTGCCCTGAGCCACCTTGTGCACCTTGCACCCCTCTTGCACTCCAACTTCCTGCCCTGAGCCCTCTGCTGCACCCCACACCCTTCCTGCACCCTAACCCCCTGCCCTGAGCCTCCTCCTGCAGTCTGCACCCCTCCTGCACCCTGTCCTGAACCCCCTCATACACCTCTCACCCCTCCTGTACCCCAACCCCCTTCCATGAGCACCCTCATACACCCTGTACCCCTCCTCTGCCCCAATCCCTTGCCCTAGTGCCTTCCTGCACACTGCACCCCCTCCGATACTCTGCACTCCCTCACACACCCCAACCCTCTGGCCCGGCCCTGCATACAATTTCCCCATCCAGATGTGGCCCTTGGCCCAAAAAGTTTGCCCATCCCTGATTTAGGGTGTCTGACTTGCTGGAGAACTCAGAATGTAGGCAGGGAACTGTGCAGCCTGGAAAAACCCCTGGTCAGGAGGGAGAAAGACATGGGTCTTCTCTCAACACAGGGGCTTGCTGAGGAGCTGGGAGCCTACAAGTGAGTGCTCTTGGAGGACAATGAGGGAGAAACATAGGTGCAGTTGTCCTAACCTGTGACAGTTACTAACCATAGCAGACCATTTCTTTCCCCTAACAAAGTGGGCATTAGTTTCTACAGGGTGCATTTAAAGTCCTTTTAGGCACATCTTCTCACTTCTGAAAATTCTCGTATTCAGCCCCTTTGATTCAGCGTCTTTCATGTTCACAGAATTAGCACACTGTGTGACTTCCATTGTTCTTTCTGATTTGCCACTACTGTTATCTTAGGGGGTAACACCTTTTCTGTAGTTTCTTGTTTTTTGGGTCTAATCCAATTCCCACTGACTTTAATGGAAGTTGGATTGGGCCCTCTCCCAATTTTTCCCCATTTGGAAGTATTCCCAGTTCCTCAGTTACTTAGAGTTTGTTCCCACTTTCATCTACTCATCATATTTCTATGCCTCATGGATCTTTCAGAGAAAAGATATGAGTTGTCTCTACTTATTTTATTTGGGTGCAAGTTCTTTAGATTAGGCTCTCCTAGAGGGATTCCTTTGGTTGTCAGGCTTTCCTAGGAGGTCTAAGCACAAGATTCTTGTTTTTCCATCGATTTTTATCATTGGTAAATTTTCATCTAAAGCCTTCCCTAGGAGTACCAGATTCTTTGCCTTCTGTGTAAAAATGCTGCTGTTGGTACGGGAGCTCATATGGCACAGATCAGTAAGATCTGCCATCTGGAGTTATACAATCAAACAAAATAAGACTTTTTTTCCTAGTTAGTATTGTTTTTGTACTCATTGTAATTCATTTGAATTTTTATAAATAGCAATCGTGGATTTTAGCTGAAACCTGCACTTTTAATTTCAGCCCTAGCATGTATGTTTAGGTTGGAAGCCTGCATTGCTAGGGTTAAAGCTGTTAGTCTGGAAAAAAAGAACCTGGCGAGTAGATTTGAATATTTGTTTAAAATAAATGTTTCTTTTAGCTAACTGAGTACATGTGTAAATTCACTCAGAGAAACCTGTGACTTTAAAAACAAAATAAAAACCCAACCCAAAACTGTAGAGTACATATTGTATTAGTCCACAGTAATAGTTTATTATGTTGACTATTAAAGTATGCCAATGAATTTACAAATATATATATTAAATAATGACCATAACTCAAGAAGAATAGTTATAGATTGGAGAGAGTTCAGAGAAGAGCTGTGAGAATGATTAAAGGATTGGAAAACATGCCTTATAGCAGTGGTTTTCAAACTTTTAAGGCAGCATATTCCTTTCCAAATAATGTAGTCTACCACATACCCCCATCTGAGATAGGGTCATAATATATGTATGGTTAGATTGCCACGTCTTTCTAAATAAGATATACAGTCTTCTATTAAAGGATTTTTCTCATGTACCCCGGATGAGAGCTTGTGTACCCCTAATGGTACTCATACCTCAGTTTGAAAATCACTGCCTTATAGTGATAGAGTGGAGGAGATCAGTCTGTTTATGGTAGCAAAGAGAAGTTTAAGTGGTGACTTGATGGCAGTCTACAATACCTGTATAGAGAACAAATATTTGATAAGGGGCTGAAGAGTCTTGCATAATCCCAATGGCTGGAAGTTGAAGCTAGACAAATTCAGACTGGAAATAAGACACACATTTTTAAGTGGGGATAATTAATTAATTATTGGAACAAATTACCAAGGGTTGTGGTGGATTCTCCATCACTGAATTTTTTAAATCAGGGTTAGATATTTTTCTATATGCTGTAGTTCAAACAGGAATTATTTCAGGGAAGTCTTATGGCCTGTGTTATGCCGATCAGACTAGATAATCACAGTGGGCCCTTCTGGCCTTAGAAGCTATAAATCTATTACTTATCCACAGTATCCTGAGAAGACAACAACTAGCACCAAAGACGAAAAATACAACTGCTGTACTTGGAGTAGCTGACAACCAAGGCAAAACCAATGGCAGTGTATTACCACAATATTCAGAGTAGCAAAGTATCAAGAACTTGTCAGCCAAAAAGGCACCATTCACAGATGCAAATTCTTTCTTTTCTAGATATATAGTTTTATTCATTTTCATAACACCACAACAAAACAAAAGAGGAAACAATGTTCTACTGAGTAAATGATGCATAAGTAAATCTTTGACAGAAACTCTTCAGTCCGTAAGTCATTATCTAATCAACAACTATAACATGACGTCAGTGGAATTTATCAGAAGTGTAAAGAAGGCTGGCTCTGCACACATTCGTGAAAGCCTGGTGGATTTGTTCCTGAAGAAGTGGCTGCATACCCCTTTCCCCTCACATGTTCCTTTCCAAAGAGTGGATTACTCTGACTTTGTTTTCCTCGTTGCATATCGAGGAACAGTTTTATTCCACTCTAGCTGCTTATATCAAAGTTCCACTTTTTTCCTCCCCACAGCTCTGTGGGGAAATGGTTTGGTTCAACTGGCAGGTTCTGCTACACCACCACACCCTCATGGCTGATGGGATAGAATGGGGGATTCTCTTCCCCTTCTCCAGACTCCTGGGAATGGGTTGGAAGCTCTGCCTGTGCCCTAGCTGTTGCAAGAAAGTTGGAGGCTTTACTTCCTCCTCTTGTCTGCTGGAAGGCGGAGATTTCCTTCCTCCAGCAGTAAGTGTGCTCTGACAGGAAACAGGGCTGGGTAGTCGTCACAACTCTAGTTGAGTACCTCTTCTTGGCCACTGACCAGATTGCAGTGATGTGATCCAGTTGCTGAATCTCTGGGTGTGTTAAGCCTCAAGAGTCTGAATGGAGTCTAGGCACTCACCCAGTCTTGCTGTCCCTAAGCACTCTTGGGATGCAGACCATTTGTCTAGCACCCCACTCCAAGAGCTTTGACCATGCAGCCCATGGCCCAGACCATAGAAATAGCGCCGGCCCCTCAGGCTCCCTCTGTAGCTTAAACACATCCTCTTCCAGAATCCAGCTGTGTGGTGTTCTGGATCCACAGTTCTCTTCAAGGGGCACATGATCGATGTAATGCACTGACGCTTTGCACAGGATTCTAAAACCATTACTCTTTATTTAATCATATAAGAAACAAATAGATTTATACAAAAATAATGAACCCTACTCACATTTCCCTGCCGCTGTTTCCTCACCACTCCAGAGCACCCAAAGTCATCTGGGGCTGAAGTGCATGGCTTGTGTTCTGAAACATGGAGCCTTCTCCCTGACCTTCTCTGACCTTGCTGGTCTGTCCCCTTCCTCTTTCCTGCCCGAAACTTCCTGTATGGTTCTCAGTCTTTTGCCTGGGAGTCCTTTTTAAACTCCTGGTTTGTCACTTCTGTCTGGTTTGGGAATTTTCCACTCTCCCCTTCCTTCCTTCCTGCTGATAAATTGGGGGAAGTCTCTTCTCCCAGCTCCAGCCAACCAATTGTCATTCAGGTGTTTCCACCTGAACAGGCAGACTTTGAGTTCTAATGACCCTCGATTGTCCCCAGTCTGACAGGGAGGTGACACTGCTTTGCCAGCAATGGTGGATTCCCATAGAGAGGCTTCCTCTGATACAACAATTTCATAATAATTACTTTACAGTATCAACCAGAATTTATAAGTTGTACAGACAGGTTCCCAAATCATCATGTTAGCCTCCACCTCTGTTTTGTAGTAGAGTAACTTGTCTGAGCAGGACTTACCCTTCCTGGGCTCAGACTCATTCAAAGGAACTTAAGAGGACTCGTGATCTGCACAAATTCCCCTCATCTGCAAATAGCAATGGAATCTTTTAGATCCAGGCTCCATGGGAGTGGCAAATTCTGAAACTGTCTCCAAATTACAATGGCTATTTCTATACTCATGGAATAATGGCAGAGAAGGGGCCTTAATTATAAATAAATGTCAGTTTTGTATGGTACCACTAAGTTTGCTTTTGGACTTCAGTAAAGTGTATTTAATTATTCTGAGCCTTTTAGCAGGCTGAGTACGCTTTTACTGTAGCTCCTTTTTCAGTTTGTGACCTACATAGCAGTTTTACAAATGCTTTCAAGTTAATTGTATAGTAAGTTGCAACAACGATAAAGGAGATGAACATTATGGGAGTCACAGTAAGGTATACTTGCAGAAGAAGTAGCTGATATTTGGGGGCGGGGCAAGGGGTGTCATCAGTACTTAAAAACTGATGCCATCAGTACTTAAAAACTAAGGTGGTTTGGGCACTCGAGAATGCCTTCCACTCTAGACTTCATGCTCTATTTGTGTTTGATGTCTTATACTGTATTAACACTCTGCAGCATTATGCAGGAGACAGTTACTTTGTTCCTAGATATTCTTTTACCAAAAGTTATCAAACACACAACAAAAACATAATTTTGCCTGCAGCCATGGGTCTATAGACTGTTACGATGTCAAGCCTCAAGCTAAATGATGTTAGGCCTGGTCAGTACTTGGTAGAGTGCTGAGGAGAGGACTCTGTGGAACATGTGTAGCCTTTGTGCACCATACTGCAATTGCTATTCCATCTCTTGAAGAGCTAGTTGCATTTCTCCTGCCACCTTGTCATTGTTAGGTGACTTGGTGGTGAGTGGCTCAATAGGTCTCAGTGTTGTGACCGTGCTTGCACTGGCTGTTTATAAGTCCATAGAGCAGGAAATGGTAAGTGGGGAGAGGGTGTCTTTGGCTACTAGGGAGTTCTCCCAGGGTTGGTTTAGCCCTGTTGCTATAAATGGCAGGAGTACTCTCAGGTCTATATGACATGGTGGTAGAAACAAAGATGGATTGTCTACACAAATGTTCCCACCATGGAGCTGTATCAATGCTAGACCAGTGCTGGGAGAAGTCACTAAAATAGTCAATTTGAGATGTAGCCAGTAGGCCTGATTTTTCCATTGCTCTTCCCCTTGTGTAACCATTTATATTTCCAATTTGGTAACAATTGACATGCACTTTGCACTCAATCTGCACTGGTGTAAAGCACTGTCAAGGGGCAGGGCAAGAGAGAATCTGACCCACTGAGTCCCGTGTCAGTGGTTAAAGAGAGTCACCCTCTCCCTTGTGCTTTCAGATGAGTTCCTGCTGGGGCAATATGCATTTTCACCTCCTCCATTGCAGCCAATGGCTTCAGTCACAGTCTGGCTGTGAGGCCACTTGTTAGCAGTCTATAGATCAAATTCTGTTCTCATTTACACTGGTGGTAAACCTGGAGTAACTCCATTAACTTGCTGATTTAACTCTCATTTTCCTGTCTAAAGAAGATGGTGGATGTCAGTGTGTGATGAAGAGCTAAATAGCTGGCTGGTGATATCCCAGCTCAGATGGATTTGAAAATCAGTGGGGTGGTTTTGGGCCATCCAAAAAAATTTGTTTAATTGCAAAAGTTCAAGAAGGCCACTAACAATAATGTTGCCCTAACAACTGCTATGATGGAAAGGAGGCAGGATTAGGAAAGCATTGCCTGAGGCATGCACTCTGATTTGCTTTACACCTGTTTTCAGTTTAATGAGCAATCTTATTGGAAGGGAAGGTATTTCTTCACTCTCAAGATGTGTATTAAGGAAATGCAGTATCTCCTATCCAACAGAAACTATAGTGCGAATTTAGATAAGCAGAATATAATTACACAAGGTTGTGAAGAAGCATAGTGTTGTCGCTGTCACTCAGGATTGGGAGATAGGTTATCTGGATCGTGTTCTGGCTCTGCTGCTGAGACACTCTGTGATCTTGGTCAAGGCATTTATCCCTCCCTCCTCTCTCCCTTCTACAGTTTCCCCACCTGAAAAATATTACTTTAAGAGGAATTTTGGAGGGACAAACATGGTAACATTTGAAGTGTTTTAAGATCCCACTGTACAAGTGCAAAGTATAAAATATTGCTTTTTGTAGAGGTAAGATCACTGCTTCAGAATGTACTGTTTGCATTTGTAGTGGTAGAAACATTTTTTGAAGGGAAAATGCAGTTGTCAAGACCATGATTTTTAGTGTCTAGCAAAATTATGAATTTAAGCTCCTACGTTCATATTTTAAGATGTTGTGCAGATTTCCTGTGAGGCTGAGGAGTCAGATATGGAATGATCAATTTCTGAAAAGTGTTTGTCCACCAATTATATGGTGTTTTTGTCTTGTATCATTTTTCAGTGTGAGTTCATGCAAGTGTGCAGTGATTGTCTGGTTTCACCCACATAGTTTTAATTGTGGCATTTAGTTCACAGTATAAGATACACCACATGGTGTGATAGGCATGTCTAGTATCTATGGATCTTGAAAGGGGTGTTGCGGGGAGGGGGTGTATCGATCACTGTAGCTGTGACATGTCTGCAAGTTTTGCATTTGCTATTATGGCAGGGTCCTGGTCTGTGGGGAACTTGCTTCAGATGATGAGCTTAGAGAGGTTGGGCGGGGGGGTTGTTTGAAAGCCAGAAGAGGGAGTTTGGTGAAGATTTATTTCAGGATGTGGTCTCCATCAAGAATAGGTTGTAATTGCTTAATGATACCCCATATGAGTTCCAGTCTGGCAGGTGACTGGCAGGGGTGTGCAGTCAGAAGTTTGTGGGGAGGTTTCCTGAAAGGCTTTCTTCCCCCCGCCCCAAGAAGGTTCTTTTGAGGTATTTGTGTGGCCTCCCTATACACCAACATCCCTCACAGTGACAGCATCACTACCTGTCTCAAATATCCACAAGACAATGGACACCCTCAGATATCCACCCCAAACACATTGCCAGACTCTTTCATTTCATCCTCACCCATACTCATTTGACATTCAACAACAAACACTCTGTCCAAACAATGAGAACACCCATGGGTACTAGGATGGCTGCCCAGTATGCTAACCTGGAGGAAAAAATTCTGGACAAATACACCATGAAATCAATTATCTACCTAAGCTACATTGATGATATTTTCATCCTCTGGACAGAGGACCTACACTCCATTATACACCACAATTTCAACAACCACCATCCATCCATTGTATTCTCTCTAGAATACTCCCACACCAGCATCAATTTCCTGGACACCACAATCAACTTCAACAATGGAACCCTACAGACAACTATATATAAGAAACCCCTGGACCACTGCACCTGCCTTCATAGATCCAGTGACCAAACCTAACACACCAAGAAATCTGTTGTTATCTACTGCCAGGCACTCAGGTACCACAGAATATGCTCTGAGGAGAAAGTCCAGGATATGCACCTTAACACACTTAAAACTGCCTTCACCAAACAAGGACACTCCACCCTGACAGAACCTACTTTAATACAGAAAAAATCTTGTGACAGCACCTGTGATTGGCCTGTGCCAACTGACTCAGGCTCATTGTGGAGCTCAGACTGTGGGACTGTTCAGTTGCGGGGTAGACATTCGGGCTTGGGCTGCAGCTTGAGCTCTGAGACCCTCCCATCTCACAGGGTCCTAGAGCCTGGGCCCCAGCCCAAGCCCAAACATCTACACTGAAATTAAACATCTCCTTAGTCTGAGCCCTATGAGCCCAAGTCATTTGGAAGGGCCTGCTGCTGGTTTTTAATTGCAAAGTAGACATACCCTCTCAATACCTTTCACAGCCCTGAAGAAGAGCTCTGGCTAGCTTGAAAGCTTGCCTCTTTCACCAACAGAAGATGGTCTTAAAAAAGAATTACCTCACCCACGTTATGTCCCTAATATCCTAGGACCAACACAGCAACAACACTGAACAATTTGCAAAATTTACATTGTGTAAATATCTAATTTGTTCTATTCCTTGCTCATTTGGTTTAGTGTAAAGTATGTATTTCCAGTTTACTATGTTTGGTCTAGTTTCCTTTTCTGAAGTGTCTTGAAAAGAAAATTCCAGTTTACTAAAATTCCAGTTTTCCTCTGTGTCTAATATGGCAATAACAGATGAGTCAGTGCACTTAAAGTTTCTCTCTATCAAGTTAAATAATTTCTCAGATTATGTTCAGTTGAGTTCCCTTTTATAGTACAATCTTGATATGATTACAATTTTTGGTGCATTCCTGTTCATCCACCAGCTGATATATTTTCTAAAATCTAGACATCTTAGTGGTGGAAGTGAAAATGTAGTGTAAAACAGCTTTACACTAAATTAGATCCTTTTAAAAGTTCCTTTAAAACACTTAAAATCTCCTTCATAGGAAGGTGGTATTATCTTTTGTGAAAGTTCACTGATATACAATATTCTTGCCAAATATGGAATTATTTTTCTTCTACTTAAAAATTTAATCCCCAGCCTATTTATTTATTAGCCAAATTTATCATATCCTTCGTGTCTCTGTCTACACATGTTCTAATTTTAGAATGTTCCCATTGCTGAAAAATGTCTCAGATAACTTCTACATTATATTTAAATTTTTGCTAGCTAATTTTGTCTTTTTTAGGTAGTAGTTAATTCTTATTTAATATTTATATTATCTTTATGACTAGAGGTCCCAACTGAGAATGGAGTTAATAGTGGTAAGTATTTCATAAATACATACAAAGGTGTAGTTCCTGCCCTGAAAATCTTACAGTCTAAGTCCCTGGTCCTGCATTAAGATGCATGAAGACCCTTGCCAGCCCATGGAGCCCTACTGAATAAAGAGCCACATGGATGGTAGGGGCCTGCATGCATGGAGCTTATTGTGCTATTAAGGCATATGGAGGCAAGTGACCTACCAAAGATGGAGGGAGGGAAATGCAATCTATATATGCAGTTCATATAATTTATAAATAAAGTGCCAGCTAACCCCATCTCGCCCTCAATCTACCATGATTAACTGGCTGATTTCTTATAGGAATTGTGGTAGAGAAGGGTCTTGAAGGGAGGGATTTGAGGGAGCAGAGGGATTAGATCCAAGTGTAAGAGGCAGCATGGAAGTTTCTAGGTTTTTTTTTCCCAAATCATCTTACAAATTCATCGCTCTCTTATCAACTCTATGTTTGTAAGCCGTACATATCACCTTACATACATCTTAAATACACAGAGTATTTCAACATCTGGTATAGAGCACACTATCCTCAGTTGTGTTATTATATTTCACAATGTTGCTTTATAACTCTTATCCCTGAAATTGGATATTTTTCTCCAAATATTTTATTCAAAGAATAATCCTAGATCAGTTAAGCTTCATATACTTTATACGGGAGAATGGCCTGTTAAAATACACATACTGATATTGTTATGGAAACATTTCTTAAGTGAACAAATAGTCTTAGATAATGAATCATGTACTGATGAATAATTAAATGGAAAATATGCTAATGCAACATTATGGCTGAGATTTTAAATACAGAAAAGCAGGGAATGAATTTGTTTGTTTGTTTAATGCACATTAGTGCATAAGGGAAAAAAATTTTCATGCCTCAGAACAAGGAATTATCCACATGACAAAAAAAGAGATGTTTTAAATTAAAACATGAGTTTTACCTTCCCTGTTATTAAAGGTTCAGTCCTATCAGGTGTTGGGTGCCCTCAACTCCCACAGAATTCAATGGGAGTTGAGTGTGTTCAACACCCCATAAGAGTGCTCTGCACTTTCCAAGGCCCTATTAATATGGGAGTGAGCCTTTTTTCTATGTACCCATTTTAGATTTGAATTTTTTCTTCATCACTCTCACTGCTCCAAGCTCTGGTGGGCCAAATTCACACTTGATGTAACTCACTTGAATTCAGAGATGTTATACCACTGTAATGGGGCAAGGCCAGATGGCTACAGTAAAGTACTGAGGAACAGGTATGTTAGCCCCAGGCTAAACAAATCCCTAGGACTGTGGTAACCAAATGGCAGTTGCTCCAGGTTAATCAAGGCACCTGGGGCCAATTAAGGTCTTTCTAGAAGGCAGTGGAGATAGCTACTTTGATTAGAACACCTGCAGCCAATCAAGGCAGGCTAATCAGGGCACCTGGGTTTAAAAAGGAGCTCTCTCCAGTCAGTCAGGCAGGGAGGAGCTAGAGGAGAAGGAGTGTGTGAGAGGAGCTGGGAGCAAGAGGCACAAGGAGCGGAGACTGAGAGGGTGTGCTACTGGAAAACTGAGGAATTATCAGACAATGAAGCATTATCAGACAGCAGGAGGAAGGTCCTGTGGTGAGGATAAAGAAGGTGTTTGGAGAAGGCCATGGGGAAGTAGCCCAGGGAGTTGTAGCTGTCATGGAGCTGTTACAGGAGGCACTATAGGCAGCTGCGATCCACAGGGCCCTGGGCTGGAACCCAGAGTAGAGGGTGGGCCCAGGTTCCCCCCAAACCTCGCAACTCCTGATCAGACACAGAAGGAGCTGACCCAGACTGTGGGTTCCACGAGAGGGGAAGATCACTGAGGTGAGCAAATCCGCCAATAAGCGCAGGACCCACCAAGTTAGAGGAGGAACTTTGTCACACCACAGATGAGCCTCTCCCATTGTCTCTCTCTATTCCCACCCAGTAGCATTAAAAGTCCCTGTGGGTACCACAGTGATAAGCACTTCAGAAACAGTTAAACACATAAACAGTTGCCATATTAATTGGGGAGCATGCTCACCATTTTGTCACTGACATTAGTAGCTAATAAAGCAAAGATAATATCAGGCTGAGGATTTCCTCACCAGTCATGCTTGATATGTCCCAGTAGTGAAAACCTCCTGTCACATTCTGCATTTTTTATAGGGATCGTCAGGGCAATTTATAATGCCGTTAAAATCAGCAGTGTGAGTCAGGCATTACCCTCGGGCACAGAGCTGAGTTCTTCAGAGTTCATTTTCTGGACAGAAGTTGGGCTTTGTCTATAGCAGTAAAGCTGCAATGACACTAAACTCCAAGAGGAGCAAAGAGTCCTGTGGCACCTTATAGACTAACAGACATATTGGAACATAAGTTTTCGTGGGTGAATACCCACTTTGTCGGATGCATGTAGTTTTTTCCGCTACATGCATCCAATGAAATGGGTATTCACCTACAGATCCAGACTAACATGGCTACCCCTCTGATACTAAACTCCAAGAGGTCACTGTAGTTACATTGTTTCTTTAACTTCTTTTTCTGTACATATTAGGAGGGAGTCACAACACCGAGGCAATGACCAGTATGATATATTGTATATTCCATTTTCAGTAAACGATGTATTTTCTACAAAGTCACTGAACCTAACTTCCAGTTGTCTCTAGCCTTACTTCAGGAATGAACAGCAAACTGGCATTGCTTTCTCCATTTCTCCTCCTAGAGACAAGCCCCAGCGGCAAAGTACAGGTCTTACTGTGACAACCAGTAACTCTTTGCCAAATAATGTATACAACAGCTTTTAGCAACAGTGTGTGTGTGTCTGGGGGTGAAGGGGTGGGGTGGGGGTTAAAGCCATATGTTCATCTTGATTGCAACTGCTTAAGAGGAGACTGGGAAATGTAAATTCCAAGGATGAAGAGGGCAGAGAGAAACTGAGTCCCCTTCCAACTGAGGCAGTGTGCCAGGAAAGACCTGCTCTAGAGAGAATTTGGGCAAAAAGCCCATTCTGGTAAAACAAAAGGTTTGGGTATGGAGGGAACATAAAGACAAGGAAGCAAAGCTTCAATTCCTTGTTCAGTTTTACTCAGCTTTGATGTCATTGGGAGTTTTATCCAAATAAGGTATTCAGAATTTGGTCCAATGTTTCTAGATATTGAAGTTAAAATGTCATTTAAATGAATATGGTGTAGGAGGGGTCAGTTCACACCTTCACTGCTGCTGTAGCTCATCTGAAGAAGGCTTCAGCCAGCCATGCTCTATCCAGAGCAGCAAAGGTAGAAGGCTATAGGGACTGTTGGGAGAGCTCAGAGGTGTGGACTCAGACTGACCTATAAAACACAGCCATGAGATAATGTCATGCATTTGATGAATCATGGGTATCTTATTAGCAGGGGTGCTGAGAGCCATTGAACCAAGCTGTAAAACCTGTATATAATGGAAACCACTTCAAGCCAGGGAGTGCTGCCACATGCCCAGCACCTCTAGTTCCAGCAATTATGCTTATCAATGTACTTTTGTGTTAAAAACTTTTAATTAATTGCCATCTTTTATTTTTTTCCTTCCTCCTCCCCTTTTCCTCCTACTGTTTACCTTGGTGATTTTCCTTCTGTGTTTGTGTCTATGGTTCCTTAATCTGTTTTCTTCAGACTTTGAGGAATTTTCCATTTGTTTTTCCTTAGCTATTCTTCCTACAATCTACATCCCCTTTTCTTGAGAATGTTTTTCATTTCTGATTCAGTCTTGCTTTGTACCTTCTTGTTTTCTCCATCTATTTTTCCTCTTTCCCACCTTTGCTCATGTTCCCTGTTTTGTTTTCTCACTTCCTCCATCTCCAAGGCTTCTTTTCCTATTCCCTACTCCCTTCTTCCCCAATGTTCCCTTTTAACTTCTCCTCCAACTCTTCCTTCCATCCCAGACCTTTTTCTCCATTTATTTCCCTGGATTAATGGAGGGTTAGGGGACCATATTGGATATGAGAAGAGTCAGGGAGACCTCTTTTCCCTTCTGCTGTCTTTATGTTCTTCACCAGTGTGATCTGAGATGATGAAAGTAGTTATCCTTCTCATGCTTTCATTGCATGGGCCATAGGGAGGGAATACACCTTTCCTTCCCTCCCCTACATATATTCCTACCTTAGATTCAAGGCAATAAGAATCATTGCAGCAGGGGCAGGGAATAAATAATGAATTGTTGTCAGCACTCCCTATGTCATTAGGCTGCCAGTTTAGTGCTGATTTCCCTCTCCCACCCATAGGCTTCATGCCACCACCAGCATTCTCAATCCTTTGTGGCTGACATTATGGGCCAGTCAATTCATGAGTCAGCTGTCACGTCCTGACCATTGCTCTTCCCACTCCCCTCCCCCTTGCAGCGATGGGGCTGGCTTCCATACGGCTGTTTTGTGATGGTTGTCTTCACCATGGAAAAACATAGAAGCATTTTTTTAAGTTATAAACTTAAATGTTGCAGGAAGAAGCAGGATTATAGAGAGATAATGAGTTTGTGATCCCTGCTCTTCCCTTCACGTGCATTTTGATGCAGGTAATTTTGAAACTACTGTACCTACTTTCGTCATCATCTGCTAGCAGGGGAATATGAAATTGGTAGTAAATTTAAACTTTGAACAAGTCAGGAAATTACAAATTTCTGTTTCCACTGCAACTAACTGCACCTTGCTCCCATGGAGTATTTTATCTTTTTGGGCTAGTGAGCCAAATTAATCCTGTATCACAGCAAAGCTTCAGAGGGACTAGGTGGAGGGAGAAGAGATAGACACCGATCTCTTCATACCACTTTTGTGTCTCACCTGTGCTGTATTAGCCAATGGCCATTTTGGCCCTTGGCACAGTTTAGAAGACCTTGAGGAGCTCTCCTAACCTATCATTGGCTGCCAATGTCCCCTGTGGATCATCCTGGAATAGGGAATAAATTAGGCATAGGAATACCCCAGATCTGCCCCTTTTCCCCCCCAACATGCCCAGGCTCCCCCCTAGCATTATTTCAGTGTCTACTGGGGAAACCCTCTGTCTGTGAAATTCCCCAGCAGGGCACTTAGATACCTCCAGAGATCCTCTATGCCAGCAGATAGCCAAATGGACACCAATGCATCAGGCCCTAAATATTGTTCTATCCCCAGCCACATCTGGGAAACTCACTTGAAGTGAAGCCCCGACCTATTTTTTTAAATATTTTCTATAACTGATTTTATTTTTCTGTTTTTTGCCCTGTTGAAACTCCCTGCCACTTACGTATTGCAGTGAGGTCTGTGTGTAGTACTGTGTTCTATGTACTGAAGTATTATCTAACCTAGAACTTGTTCTATTTTGGCTGCTGGAAAATGGAACACTTCTAACTTCAGTGCATACAAAATTCAAGTAGAAAGCACTGGAACCTGGCACAAAGGCAGCTGAGCTCTAAGTTCTTCTTTACAGTATGTGGCAACTGTGGTAGGGTATAGGTTTTTTACTGGAAAAAAATGATGCTTGACATGATTTTTGTAATTGTAAAATCTTTAAAGGTTGATTCTTATTGCTCTCTGTGGCACTTGGAAATCATTGTAGTGAAAGTGTAACCTCTAGTAGTTGTTTAAAGTTATTGTATTTATTAGATAACACTTTATAGTTATATTAACCCCAAATGGCTTGGTTTTGGGTTATTATCTGGAGTATAAGTGAATCAGATAGCACTTTACTTTGGAACTTGCAGATGAAACAGAAATTCCACAAAAGAACTAGAAAGAGAATCCGAAAGTGTCTCTCTTCAGGTTCTGGTGTCCCTAGCCTCTGTTTGCCAGAAGTTGACAGTAGGCTACAGGGGATGGATCACGTGTTGATTACCTGTTCTGTTCATTCCCTCTAAGGCACCTGGCATTCGCCACTGTCAGAAGACAGGATACTGGGTTAGATGGATCTTTGGTCTGACCCAATATGGTGGATCTTATGTTCTTAAGGGGCCTAACAGCTAATCAGAATCACTATATTCATCCTCTCTTCTGCATTAAGAGGTTATGAAGCACAGACTGTGAATCTCGGTTAGAGCTGTAATGGAAAATTGAGGAAATTTGTAATAATTTGGGGACTGGAATAACAGAGGTTGTGCTGCATCCTGATTTCACTACATTGCATTAGTAGCCAATTCTTTTCCTAGAATTGAAAGATAAGTGGTAGAAATGTATGTGTCAGAAAGAAGTCCTACTATGGACACTTTTTAAGCAAGGGGAGTTGATTATACTGTACCTGATAAAATGTGGTATATTCTAAAATAAAGGGATTACAAATTATTTAAACTGGAATTTCACACTGCTCTAGTTTATTCTTATTTTCATCTGTTACAACTATTAAAGTTCCAATTTAAAATGTTTCATTCCTTGCATAGACATTTGCTGTTATCTAACAAAGTTAAATGCTATGTTTGTTAAATTTTGAACCTAATGGGGTAGGAAGGATGCAATTCCAGCATTTTTTTTATAAGTGCAAGGCAAAAACTAACCAAAACATTGACAGCAGCCCAACTCCAAGAGATCTTTTCAAAACACAACCAGTTCCGTCTACTTCAGCATCAGGAAGGGATTTATAATCTTCTAATCTTTAAGAAAGGGGAAAAAAGTGATCTGAGTAACTATAGGCCTGTTAGTTTGACATCTGTAGTATGTAAGGTCTTGGAAAAAATTTTGAAGGAGAAAGTAGTTAAGGACATTGAGGTTAATGGTAATTGGGACAAATTACAACATGGTTTTACAAAAGGTAGATCGTCCCAAACCAACCTGATCTCCTTCTTTGAGAAGGTGACAGATTATTTAGACAAAGGAAATGCAGAAGATCTAATTTACCTCGATTTCAGTAAGGCATTTGACACAGTTTCCACATGGGGAATTAGTTTAAATTGGAAAAGATGGGGATCAATATGAAAATTGAAAGGTGGAATAAGGAACTGGTTAAAGGGGAGACTACAACGAGTTGTACTGAAGGGTGAAACTGTCAAGCTGGAAGGAGTTACTAGTGGAGTTCCTCAAGGATCAGTTTTGGGACCAATCTTATTTAATCTTTTTATTACTGACCTTGGCACAAAAAGCGGGAATGTGCTAATAAAGTTTGGGGATGACACAAAGCTGGGAGGTATTGCTAACACAGAGAAGGACCTGGGATATCATACAGGAAGATCTGGATGACCTTGTAAACTGGAGTAATAGTAATAGGAATGAAATTAATAGTGAAAAGTGCAAGGTCATGCATTTAGGATTATAATAACAATTTTAGTTATAAATTGGGGGACACATCAGTTGGAAGCAACAGAGGAAGAGAAGGACCTTGACGGGGTATTGGTTGATCACAGGATGACTATGAGCCTGCCAATGTGATACGGCCGTTTAAAAAGCTAATGCGGTTTTAGGATGCATCAGGCGAGGTATTTCCAGCAAAGATAAGGAGGTGTTAGTACCGTTATATTAGGCACTGGGTGAGACCTCATTTGGAATACAGTGTGCAGTTCTGGTCTCCCATGTTTAAGAAGGATGAATTCAAACTGGAACAGGTTCAGAGACGGGCTACTAGGATGATCTGAGAAAGTGGAAAACCTGTCTTATGAAAGGAGACTCAAGAGCTTGGCTTGTTTTAGCCTAACCAAAAGACGGTTGAGGGGGATATGCTTGCTCTTTATAAATATATCAGAGGGGATTAATATTAGGAGGGAGAGGAAGTTATTTAAGCTTAGTACCAATGTGGACACAAGAACAAATGGGTATAAACTGGACACTAGGAAGTTTAGACTTGAAATTAGATGAAGGTTTCTAACCATTAGAGGAGTGAAGTTCTGGAACAGCCTTCCAAGGGGACTCCATGCCCACGGCTGCAGAGGAACGGCGAAACCTCCAGGCCTCTGCCCATCTGGCCCCGGAGAAAAAATTCCTTCCTGACCCAAATATGGCGATCAGCAAACCCCTGAGCCTGTGAGAAACCCACCAGCAGCACTTCAGGAAAGAATTCTCTGCAGTTAACTAGTCCCATCCATCGACAGACCACTGGGCAATACTTACTGCTGTTATCAAAGATATTGCCAAAATTAAGCTATCTATCATACCTCCCTTCCATAACTATCAAGCTTAGTCTTAAAGCCAGTAATGTCTTTGCCCCCACTACTCCTTGGATCACTTGCTGGAGGATTCTCTGCAGCTTGAGGTCTTCAAACCACAATCTGAAGACTTCAATAACTCAGACATAGGTTAGGAGTTTGTTATAGAAGTGGATGGGTAGGATTCTGTGGCCTGCTTTGTACAGGAGGTCAGACTAGATGATCATATTGATCCCTTCTGACCTTAAAGTCTATGAGTCTAAAACACAACCAGTTCCATCTACTTCAGCATCAGGAAGGGATTTATAATCTTCTAATCCCACAATGCTTTGCAATACATGAAAGAGGTTAATATACTAAAATGTAATGTTCCTTTGAAAAGGAAATTTCACCTTTTAAAAATCTCTCAGTTTAAACTGTGGCCTTTGAGGTAGAGGGAAGCTCCAGGGCTATCTATTTCCCTAAAATGATAATTCTTGTGGCGGGGAACAGACTAAAGGGCTCCTGCCTGGAGCAGTGTTAGGATGAAGGTAATGCTGCTAGATGTGCTGGTTCCTTTAACCTTCCTGTCATGTGGTGACAATGTCCCTTTAAGAGAGAGCAGAGCTAATGCATCTGTGATCATCGGCTCACACAAACTGGGCTGAAAAAAGGGCACCTGACCCCTGAAGAGGGACCAGTAGGTCAGAGCTTCCCAGGAGGAGGAGGTGGTTGGCAGGAGATGAGAGATGCCAAACCCAGAAGAAGGTAAAGGCAGGAAAGTCGGAGGGGTTTGACCAGCTGACTTCCCCAAGCCAGAGAGCCAGGGCTGAAGGCCAGAGAGTCGTAGATGTCTACTGACTCTAAACCAGAGAGCTAAAGCCAAGGGCTGGAGAGATCTGAAGGAGGGGCTTACCCACCACATGTCTCTATGCTGGACAGTTGGCTCAGGGGAAATGTGAGAGGACCAGGAGGAGTGAGGGATGCTCCCCAGTGAGGATTATCTCCCGGGAGAGATGCTGGGAGGATTCCTGCTGTTTTGGGATTTTGCTACAGATTATTTGCATTTGGATTAATAATAAACTGACCTCCTAGGAGGTATACCTAAACAAAAGAGCCAGGTGTAGAGTCCTTAGGTTGTCTGAGAGGGGAAACTGAGGCAGGGCTCTGCAGAACCATCTCTGACCATGAGGAGGTGCACCAGAGGCAGCTGACACTGCCCATACAGACTCTCCGCCCACTGTCAGCTGGCTCTGCCTCTGGCTGCCTGTTAAGCTGATGACACTGAATGTAAGTGATTATATCTGAGAGACTGTTGCTCTCCTACATTGATTCCTGCCTGATCAGGAACACGCAACAACATAATCTGTATTTAGTCTCATGATCAAATGCAAATGTAATCACTGAAGTTACAGTAAAACTTCTTAAGGTTTTTTGTATATATGTAATTAGTTGAGGTCCTGTTAGAGTGTGGAATAGGAGTCCATGCTTTGTTCATCCCTGCTAGTGTTTTTAATTTTTCAGTTCAGGTGAAAACAATGTTCTGAGATGTAATTTCATTGTCCAGCTGTTACAGAGTGCTTGCCAGGAGCAGCTCCAGGCCCCAGCACGCCAAGCGCGTGCTTGGGGTGGCATGTGGCGGGGGGGCACTCTGCAGGTGCTGCGAGGGCAGCAGGGAGGCTGCCTGCAGCGGCTTGCCTGCGGAGGGTCCGCTGGTCCCGCAGCTTCGGTGGACCTCCCGCAGGCACACCTGCGGGAGGTCTGCCAAAGCCGCGGGACCAGCGGACCCTCCACAGGCAAGCCGTTGGAGGCAGCCTGTCTGCCATGCTTGGGGCGGCAAAATCCTTAGTGCTGCCTCTGGTGCTTGCAATGTGTCTACTGCAGTTCTCAGAGAATCTGTGTGGGATGGGGTTGGCTACAGTGGAAACGGGAAGGAAAAGCAAAAGACTTTGTGAAACTGATGCATGGAAGGGAGCAGCAGAGCCTGCTGGCATACACAGATTCATGTGTAATTTTTTTAAAAGGCAGAGTAACACAGTACTGCTCTGCTATATCTGTTTCCAGCATAACTGAAGAAAGGAAATGGTCAACTTAATTAATTAAGCATGTGTATTAATAGTTCAGACACACTAACTTTGGATGCAGCTTTTGAAGTTTACCCTGACTTTAAAAAGAGCAGACAAAAACAAGTGTGTGTTTATTTACAGAGGAGTTGATATTAGTCTGTTTTAATGCCATTTCCATGGAAATTTGTAGTAGAAATTAGTAATATTTTTCACAGAGTAGTGAAAAATAATTACAGAATACAGGGTAAAATTTTCAGAAGCTCTTCAGTGACTTAGTGACAGTGGGTATGTCTACTCTGCAAATAAACGGCGTCTGGCCGATGTGAGCTGACGGGGGTTTGGGCTAAGAGGCTGTGTAATTGTGGTGTAGACACTTGGGCTCGAGCCTGGGCTCTGGGACCCTCCCATCTCGCAGGAGTCCCAGGGCTCAGGCTGCAGCCAGAGCCCGGATGTCTACACCACAGTTAAACAGCCCCTTAGCCCAAGCCTCGTGAGCCTGAATCAGCTGACGTGGCCCAGCCGCAGATGACTAACTGCAGCGTAGATATACCCGTAGGCACTTAGGAGCCTAAGTCACATTAAGAGTCAATGGAAGATGTGCTCCAGTGTTCCTAAGGTCACTTTTGAAAATAGGATATAGGCTCCTAAATCACTTGGGGTAACATTTTTAAATGGTCCTAAGTGATAATTGTCAAGGATGATAATCCAATGGAACAGAAATTGTCTTCATAGACCTACTATAATATAATAAATGGAAATAGACCAAATTAAACCTTTAAACTTATTAGAATTCAATTTATGGAAGTGAGGCTGGTGTTTTAATTTTTTTCTTTAAATTTGTCTCTCCACTTTTACCATCTCTCCCAGTCATTACCTAACAGGCTGTTCCATTCAAAAGATTGTTGTGTGGTAATTTGAGAGGTATTCTATCAATTAAAAAGAAGAGTAAGTCTTTATGCTTTATGAACTATAATTCATAATTCCTTTTTTCTTTCTGAATAAACTTTTGACAGTAGTATCATTTAGCGACCTTACATTTCTGCAATACTGCTGTTTATAGTAGACTAGTAGTAACAAATATTGATTTTAGAGCTTCAGGACAAT
Source organism: Chelonoidis abingdonii (assembly GCF_003597395.2). Lineage (NCBI taxonomy): Eukaryota > Metazoa > Chordata > Testudines > Testudinidae > Chelonoidis > Chelonoidis abingdonii. The sequence continues at coordinate 122,661,915 of NC_133770.1, forward strand.
CTTAGCTATAATTTATTGTGAATAATGTTTGTTTCACTATTTGCTGTGACTTTTTGAAATAACTAATTTAACTTATGGTAGCATGTACTTGATGGACATGGACTGTTTTTTTTAAACCCATAAACTATTTGAATAAATATTTGAAAAAGGGTTCAGCATGCATTTCTTAAGAGCATTCTTGAACTATTAATCTTGACAAAGGTTTACTTTTCCCTATCACCGGTACATTGTTATATCTGGACAAAATTCCAAAGTACCATATTCCACTTCTGCTAAATGTTTAAACCAAACTGAACAGCCTATGACACATCCTTCAAGTGGCCCATTATGCTTACATGTGTCATCTGTTTCAGTAGAGAGGATGTACTGCCTCTTCAAGAGGTTTTCATGAACGTGTATTGTTATAGTAAACTCCAGTAGCCGGGGCTTGCGTGACTGTAGCAGACTCAGTTGTGACCTCAGAAAAGTGGTTATGAAAGTGATCTCTTGATCAGTGGAATAGAGCTCTGCTGCACGGTAGACCAGCAATGCATAAATGAGCCTCCTCTCTGCAGCTCTGCCCCACTAAGAGAAAATTTCTTTGCTCTATATTCACAACTTCTCTTTAGGCTGTTGCAGTCATAAGATGCATGTTTAATAATTCCTCTTCAAAAACATCCCTCTTACAAATACTTCTACTTCTATTGGGTGTATTTTCTATAGCTCTTTCCCACCATTCTTTAAGATCATTTGCTTGAAAACATGATCTTTGCTTCTCTATTATAAGCTTCTGTTTTTCATTTTCCATCTGAAATATTTCTTCAGTATGATCATTTCAATATCAAGTAACTACAATGTCAAGACCCAAGGATTATGAGCCGGATTCTAATCTCATGTACATCAGTACAAGTCAGGAATAAATCCACTGAAGTCAATAGTATTACACTAGTGCAAAAACAATGTGAGTATAGAAGTACTTAGGAAAATTGGTGGAATGATGATAATCAATGGGGCATGGTAATACCAAGATTGAAAATATGTAGGAATGACAAAAGAGGTCTCACTGGTGGGGGAGTGGCATTATATGTGAATGAAAGCACAGTGTAAACTATAATAAAAATCTTAAATGAATCTAACTGTACCATAGAATCTCAATGGATACAAATTCCATGCTTAAATAATAAGAGTGTAGCAAAAGGAATATACTACTGACCACCTGACCATGATGGTGACGGGGATTGTGAAATGCTCAGGGAGATTAGAGAAGCTTAAAAAAACAAAAACCCAATAATACTGGGGGATAGCAACTATCCCGTATTGACTGGGTACCTATCACCTCAGGATGGGATGGAAAGTTAAAATTTCTAAGCACCATAAATTACTGCTTCTTGGAGCAGCTAGTCCTGGTACCACTAAGGGGAGAGGCAATTCTTGATTTAGTCCTAAATGAGAAACAGAATCTGCTCCAAGAGAATCTGCTCTAATAGCTGAACTTCTTGGTATTGGTGAACATAATATAATTAAATTTAACATTCTTTTTGGGAGGGAAATACCAAAGAAACTCACTAGCATTTAACTTCCAAAAGGGGATCTACACAAAAATGAGGAGGCTAGTTAAATAGAAATTAAAAGGATCAGTCAGAAAAGTAAAATGCCTGCAAGCCGCATGGGAACTTTTTAAAAACACTATAATAAAGGCTCAAGCTAAATGTATACTCCAAATAAAAAGAAAAGACAGCAAGAGGATCAAAACCCGCCACCATGGCTAAACAACAAAGTAAAAGGAGGAAGCCAGTGGCAAAAAGACATCCTTTAAAAACTGGAAATCAGATCATAATGAAAGACATGTAATTTCCATAAAGTAAGGACCACATCCTGCAATATCTTACACATGTGCACCCGATATTACCAACTTTACTCACACCTTTCTTCTAAAATAGTCCCCATGAGTCAAGCAGACAGAATCTGGCCACAAGTAAGGAGTCATTCTCGTCCAAGAAGTCCCATTCAATTCAATGGGATTGCTCAGAGTTAGATCTTTTCACATGAGAAAAAGGTTACGAGATTGGGCCCTAATACTTTATTATATTAATATAGAATATTACTTGGCAGTTCTCTTTGCACATGTTCCCTAAGCCAAGTAATAATGGTATAGGCCCAGATCCTCAAAGATATTTAGGTGTTTAACTCCTACTTTTGAGGATATGCCATGGTAATTTTATTTCAGTATGTTGCTATATTTGCAATTTTTGGAAACTGGAAAACAAATTAAAAGCAGAGCTACAGTTTGGGTGCACTGTATTTGCACCTTCAAAGATTATATTTTACACATTTTGAAGGAAAATAATTCTTATGGTTTAGAAATATTGATGGTCCTAGTCCTGCCATTTGCTCATGGGCCTGCCATATTTTTATTTAATTTCTAAAGTCTTAGAGGGGAGACACTCTGCACCCCCTCTCCCAGCTTACTTAATATGCTCCCTTTTCCCAGCATAGACACTATACTATGTGAAGAGGCTATGAGAAAGTGAGGAAGTGAAAAGTTAAGTTTCTCATAGTAATGTTAAGCTGAGCATCTCTCTCTCTGTATATCTGCTGTTTCTGTTTAAGACCCCCAGTCCTCCAAAGCAATCTATGCCTGGGCAGACTATTATTCGTGCAGTTCCATGGGACTCCAAGTGGGGAGAAGGTCCACCTGTGCAGATCACTTTGCAGAATTAGACTTTAAACGTGAAGCTTGATATATTCATGGTTCTGTTAAATTTACACCAGGAAATATTCAGGAAGTACAACATGACCGAATTAATGTTCTTATAGTAGCTTTTCCATTTTAATTTCCTGATCTGAGCATTTACACTCATAACTTAAATGTACGATTCTTCATTTTATTGTTTACTACTTCTGAGATGTCAGTGAGTGATTTTAAAAAAACCCTGAAAACTATTGTCAAAAGATTCAAAAGCATTGTGTGAGGTGTTATATAAAGAATTCTATTCATTAATATCTTGTCACATCATCTCCTTTTTCTTTCTTAACCGGAAGACTTTGAGGAACTGCTCTCAGACAGATTTCCCTCCCCCCCCCCCCCCCCGATTAGTGGGTTTCACTTCCTTCCTCTGCTGTGCTCCTTACACAAGTTGACAGTGAACACTAGATAACAGTGAACAAGAAAGATCAAAACAGATCTTCTCTCCTGTGCTCTGGAAACAAAATGCCCCATACTGTAATGTGAATTCATCAATTTCTGTACAACAGTGTGGCATGGCATCTATCTGATTGAAGAGCAAGATTTTGGATTTTTTTCTTCTCTCTTTCCATTGTAGGGTGATCAGACAGCAAGTGTGAAAAATCAGGACAGGGAGTGAGGTAATAGGAGCCTATATAAGAGAGAGACCCAAAAATCGGGACTGTCCCTATAAAATTGAGACATCTGGTCACTCTATTCCATTGTAGGGTTGGGGGTTGCTTTCTCTAAAGTATACAGGGAGGCAGTGTGTCAGCATCTTTGTCTTTAAAGTTCCTAGTATATTTTGGTGCTAGAATACAATATTACAAGGAATTTGTGCCTATAATATTTCTACCTCTAAGTTTGATAAAGCCAGATACAGAGAGTTTTCTGTATAACCTGTGTACATCTTGTGCTCAGATGGAATATTTTAAATGAATATGTTTATTTCATGTTAAAGGCTTCGTTTATCCTCTCCAGTGCCTGTGTTCTGGTTATTTTTAACAGTCTCTTGTGTGATCCACTGGTCTAATGACATATACCGTTGAAACTCTTTTCTTTAAAAGATAATGGATAAAATTCCTGCTTCAATGTAGTTACCAGGTATGAATTTAGTCCTGCATCTTTTCATACAAAAGGCAGCAAATAAGAGTGATATGTGGCAGGAATGTTCTGAAAGCCATAGAAAGGAAGGAATGAAAGTCTAAGAGATGATCTGCTGGTGACACTGGCCTGCAGATAGGGGACCAAATCCAGAAGAGAGATAAATGACACATCAGTAAGTCACTGTAAGATTGCTTTGACTTCAGCAGGCCAACTAATGCATTACCAGGAAAGATGAGGGGAAAGTGGATCACAGTGGTGGTGGGAAAGGGGGGGTCGAGGTTAAGTGCATTCTTTATACACTTTCTGAATTGCATGGATTTTCATATTTGATTTTTGAGTAGATGGAATTCTATTATGAATTTATTTGTTGCATTCCCTAACTTTTTGAGCCAAACTGAGTCATGGAGTAAGCCAGTGCACCTCCACTGAAGCAAGCGGAGCTGAGCTCAGTTGTGGTAGGGCTGAAAATGATCAGATATTTTTCATGCTAGATCTTTGTGTCAGTATCCCCTTATTTTTCCTATCAGGGTACGCAAAAGTGAGAATTCCCTGTGCTTAGTGCTGTATGAAACTGTATGATCCAATCAATTACTAAAAAAAACACTTGTTACTCACAGACTTTTCTCTATTTGTCATATGAGGAAAAATGTGACATGGTCACTTTTTAATTCTGTGCATTGTGTGAAAAAATGCTTCCTTTTGTTTGTTTTAAATTTGCTGCCTATTAATTTCATTTAGTGACCCCTAGTTTGTGTTAGGAGGAGGAGTAAATAACACTTCCTTATTTACTTTCTCCACATTAGGTATGATTTTATAGACCTCTACCATGCCTCCCTTAGTCATCTGTTTTTCCAAGCTGAAAAGTCCATGCTTATTAATCTACCCTCATATGGAAGCCATTCCGTACCCCTAATCATTTTTGTTGCCCTTTTCTGAACCTTTTCCAATTCCAATATATCTTTTTTGAGATGGGGCGACTGCATCTGCACACAGTATTCAACATGTGGGCGTTCCATGGATTTATACAGAGGCAATGATATTTTCTGTCCTATTATCTATCCCTTTCTTAATGATTCCCACCATTCTGTTCAGTTTTTTGACAGCCACTGCACATTAAGTGGATGTTTTCAAAGAACTCTCCACAATGACTCCAAGATCTCATTCTTGAGCAGTAGCAGCTAATTTAGACCCCATCAATTTATATGTATAGTTGGGATTATGTTTTCCAATGTGCATTACTTTGCATTTATCAACACTGAATTTCATCTACCATTTTGTTGCTCAGTCACCCAGTTATGAGAGATCCTTTTGTAGCTCTTTGCAGTCTGCCTGGGACATAACTATCTTGAATAATTTTCTGTCATCTTCAAATTTTGCCACCTCACTGTTTACCCCTTTTTCAAGATCATTTATTAATATGTTGAACCAGGGGCGGCTCTAGGGATTTTGCTGCCCCAAGGACAGTAGGCAGGCTGCCTCTGGCAGTTTGCCTGCGGAGGGTCTGCTGGTCCCGCGGCTTCAGCAGACCTCCCACAGGTGAGGTTTTAAAATTAGTCACTTGGTATGCTCCTTCATCTCCTCCCTTAACAATCCTGCAGCCTCAGCCTGATCACCTGATGCCCCAGGCAGATTGGTAACAAAAATCTGTCACAGGACCAGATCCAGTGCTCCACTTAGGACTAAATCAAGAATTACCTCTCCTCTTGTGGGTTCCAGGACTAGCTGTTCCAAGAAACAGTCATTTAAGGTGTCAAGAAACTTTATCTCTGCATCCCATCCTGAGGTGACATGTACCCAGTCAGTATGGGGATAGTTGAAATCCCCCATTATTATTGAGTTTTTTTATTTTTATAGCCCCTGTAATCTCCCTAAGCATTTCACAGTTACTGTCACTATTCTGGTCAGGTGGTCGGTAATATATCCCTACTGCGATATTCTTATTATTAGAGTATGGAATTACTATTCATAGAGATTCTATGGTACACAGTTTGGTTCATTTAAGATTTTTACTTCATCTGATTCTATGCTTTCTTTCACATATAGTGCCACTCCCCCACCAGCATGACCTGTTCTGTCCTTTTGATATATTTTGTACAGCCTGCTAAACCCAGTGTTGTGAGTTCAATCCTTGAGGGGGCCATTTAGGGCTCTGGGGCAAACATCTGTCTAGGGATTGGACCAGATGACCTCCTGAGGTCCCTTCCAACCCTGATATTCTATGATTCTGTGATTACTGTGTCCCATTGATTATCCTCATTCCACCAAGTTTCTGTAATGCCTATTATATCAATATCCTCATTTAATATGAGGCACTCTAGTTCACTCATCTTTTTATTTCGACTTCTAGCATTTATATATAAGCAGTTGAAAAAATTGTATGTGATTGTAACGGGTGGGGACTCACCACCTGGCACCTCCTACTGGTCACTTCTGGGAATTAGCTCGTTTCCAGTGGAGCACCCCCTCCTGGTGGTGTCCTGTCCATTATTCTGCCCTCTGTTGGCATCTCTGGACCCGCGTTGCTCCCTGCTCAGCGGCGTTCTCTTCGAGGACACTGCCCTCCGGCAGTGCCCCTCAGTCTATCTGCATCCCCTTCCGGGGATCGATCGTCAGCAGTCCTCCAATCCAGCCTTCATTTGAAACCACCTGTCCTCAAAGTCTAATCCCTCTTGGCAGGGATCTGGCGTGGCCTCTACGGCTTGTGGCTGGATGTACTGCAAGGAGGCGGGGGGAACCCAGGCCCGCCCTCTACTCTGGGTCCCAGCCCAGGGACCCTCTGGCGTTAGCCTTGCTGTCCTCCTCTGCCTGTTTCCCTGGGCCGCTTCCCCTATGGCCCCTTGCACCCGCTAGGCCTTTCTCGCAAGGCCTGCAGCCTGGCGGCTAGGGGCTAGAGCTTTCTAGCCTCCTTGAGCCTGCCCAGCACTGCGCTGTCCACAGTGCTAGTCTCCCCCCTGGAGACTGACCTTCTCCCTTCAAATGCCTGGGACAGACTGACTGCTCCTGCTCTGGGCAGCCTTTATATACCCCTGAGCCTGGCCCTGATTGGCTGTCTGCAATCTGGGCCCTGATTGGCTCACTATAAGCCCTCTTTTAATTGGCTCCCAGGCTGCGCAGGCTCCCTGGCCTGCCCCAGCCCACTCTCCCAAAGAGTGGGGCAATCCACCCCACTACAGTGATGTAACTGAATGGGTCTCTTTTTCATTTGACTGTTTCTTATCAGATCCTACCCGTATTTTATCATCTTCCATCCTCTCCTCCTTACTAGGACATAGAGAATCTCCATTAATAGATCCTCCCCTAAGGGATGTCTCTATCTGAACCACGTGCTCCTCCACACGTTTCAACTTTAAATATTGCTCTCCTACCTTTTTAATTTGGTTCCATTTTGGTTTAGGTGGAGCCCATCTTTCCTGTATAGGCTCCCCCTTTCCCAAAAGTTTCCTTAGTGCCTAATAAATCTAAACCCCTCCTCCCTGCACCCTTGCATCATCCATGGATTGAAACCCTGCAGTTCTGCCTGTCTGACTGGCCCCACAAGTGGAGCTGGAAGCATTTCAGAGAATGCTACCGTGGAGGGCCTGGACTTCAACCTCTTACCTTACCAAATTTGACCTCCAGGATCTCTCTCCTATCCTTCCCTGTGTCACAAGTATCTACCACACACCATGACCACTGGCTCCTCTCCAGCACTACACATAAGTCTATCTAGATGTCTCAAGAGCTCCGCAACCTTCACACCAGGCAAACAAGTCACCATACAGCTCTCCCAGTCATTGCAAACCCAGCTATCTATGTTTCTAATGATCGAATCCCCCATAACTATTACCTGTCTCTTCCCAATAACTGGAGTTCCCTCTTCCAGAGAGGTATCCTCAGTGCTAGAGGATATTACAACATCATCTGGAAGGAAGATCATAACTATGTGATTGTTTCCCTTTGCTCCAGTTGGATGGTCTCCTTCTCTGAGACTTTGATCCTCCTCAGTAGCACAGAGTCTGTCAGACTAGGGGTGGGAGCGTTCTACTCTGTCCCAAAAAGTTTCATCTATGTACTTCTCTGTCCCCCTTAGCTCCTCCAGTTCAGCCACTTTGGTCTCCAAAGCCCGTACACAGTCTCTGAGGGCCAAGAGCTCCTTGCACCGAATGCGCCCATAGGGTAGGTAATCATACATGCTGCATTTGGTGCAATAAACTGGATGGCCCCCACTGTGTTGCTGGACTTCTGCCTGCATTATCTTTTTACTCCTGCAGCTCATTCCTTTGTTGTTTTGTTTTTATCAGAGGGTGTTTTTGGCTTTAAGTTTACAGAATGATAAGTGTATCTAGCCCCCCCCACACACACACACACTCCCCCCAGCAGTGGATTTACCATGAAACAAACCATGCAGTGGCATGGGGCCTCCCAGCCACAGGGGGGCCCCCAAAATCCAGGACAAATATCTGACAACCTGTCCCTGCGTCCTGGCCTGTGGCACAGCAGGACTCAGGCAGGCAAGCTGCCTGCATGCTGTGGCTGGTGGCCCCACGCTGCTTCCAGAAGTGGCCGGCTGCTGGCACATCGTTGCATGTCCCTGGCAGGGGGAAGGCAGCTCCATGTGCTGCCCCCACCCCGGGAAGTGCCAAGAGACCCGCTGCCCCTCTTCCCCCAAGGGGCATGCAGAGATGTGCCAGTAGGAGGGCTAAGGCATCTTCCTGCCTGCTCTGCCTCCCTTCCTCCATGCTGCTTCACTCCTGAAAGCAATCAGCATGTCCCTGCAGCCGCTGGGAGGTGTCTCTGCACACTGCCCCTGCCCCGAGCACCAACTCTACAGCTTCTATTGGCTGGGAACTGCAGCCAATGGGAACTGCGGTGAATGGGAGCTGCAGGGGCAGCGCCTGCAGGCAGCAGTGTGCGGAGGAGCCCCACCACCACCACCTAGGAGCCGCTGCCGGAGGGATGTGCCAGTCACTTTGGGAGCTGCTCTGCCCGAGGTAAGCACCACCCCCTGCCCCCCTCCCACACCCTAACCACCTGTCCCAGCCCAAAGACTGCACCCTGTACCCAAACTTCCTTCCAGAGCCCTCACCCCCTCCTGCACCGCAACCACCTGCCCTCAGGGCCGGCTTTAGGAACTGCAGGGCCTGATTCAAATACCCGGCGGCGGTCCGGATCTTCGGCGGCACTTCCGCGGCAGGGGATCCTTCACTCGCTCTGGGTCTTCCTTGGCACTGAAGGACCCCCCCTCCCCACCACCAAAATGCTGCCGAAGACCCGGAGCGAGTGAAGGACCTCCCGCTGCCAAAGTGCCCCCGAAGACCTGGACCACTGCCACATATGTAAAAAAAAAAATTTTTAAATTTAAAAAGGTGGCTAAGGCGCGGGGCCCTCTTAGGTACGGGGCCCAATTCTGGGGAATTAGGGGAATCGGCCTAAAGCCAGCCCTGCCTGCCCTAGCCCAGAGCCTGCACCCTGCACCCAAACTTCCTCCCAGAGCCCTCACCCTCACCCCCTCCCATGCCCCCACACCCCAACCCCCTGCCATAGCCCAGAGCCTGCACCCAAACGTCCTTCCAGAGCCCTCACCCCCTCCCGCACCCCAACCCCTTGTCCCAACCAAGGTACCTCACTTTATTTTCATTTACTTCCCATTACTTATAATATAAGATGAGCATGAAGAAAAAAAGAATGAAAAACAGGGGGAGAGGGGGATAAGAGAGAATGTTCTTTTTCTTGGCCGGGTCCCAAAGAGGGCCCCTAAAAATGAAGCTGCGCACAGGGCTCCACTAACTTTAAATCTGCCACTGACTTCCCCTCTAAACTCCCTTGGAAAACTCCCCTGTTAGCCACTCCTGTTCACTTGCTCCTCTGGTCACTTGGGGGCAGGCTTTTTAAAGCACTGGTCTTCCTGAGTAACCCTGCCCCCTGGTTAAGGGATGATGAGTGTTAAAGGGCTTAGGTATCAAAGTCTCATTAAGAAGCTCTCAGCCTTGCCTAGCAGGCCTCTAGGCTCAGCACGTGGTCCCCAAATGAACAGACCGCATGGTATATTTCAGTCAAGCAGCAAGCACAGCTCAAATACAAACACAGACAACAAAATTACCGCAAGGGTCACATACTCGCTTCTCCTTCACCTGCAGACTCTCTTCGCAAAAACCCTGTTAGCCACTCCTGTTCTCTAGAATAACATAAGTTATTCTTTCATCATACTCTTATTCAGTCACTCACTGGCTTGGTCATAAGATTCTGATTTCTGTTATTGTTGCTGCTGAGATACACTTTATTTAGTTAATGTCACAGACATTGTTCTTGTTCCTCTGTCTTTCTTGTCATCCCCAGAAATTGAGTGAACGAGGTCCTGATGTTGCAATGAGAACAGTGCATGTGGATCCCTGTGCCAGTGCAGAGCCTACTGAGTTCAGAGGAGCTCTGTGTGGTGTGGCAAACCCAAGACAAATCCCTACAAAGGAGGGGGTAGTAATTAGTCCCAGGGGGTAAAAAGGCCTCTCCCAATCCACTGAGGAGAGAGAACCATGGGGAAATAAGGTACAGCTGGAAAAGGGTTACCAGGGAACTAATTAGGTTCAGCTGGCTCCAACTGCTGGAGACCTTTTTAAACTTTCCCTGGTGTGGAAGCAGGGGGGAGAGTGAGAGAAGCAGGGAAGCTGCCAGCAAGTTAGGTGCAGCCAGGCTCTGAACCCTTCCAGCAAGGAAGGCTATGCCCTGTCCCCAGAAGGGGAGAAAACAAGCACAAGGGACTGACTGAGGGAAGGATTAGCCAGACCCTGTGCTACCTAGAAGGGTTTGCTTTGCCCAAGCCTGTGTCTCCAAGGCTAAAAAGGACTGAGCCTGCTGAGGAGAAGAAGGTACTTTGCCACACATGGTTTCAGGAGTGGGATGTCATAGTGAGTGAGGCTCTGTGGCAAGCCATCTCAGGGCAAGGTAAATCACAAAAAAAAACAAAAACAGAGGACATAGTGAAGGCTTTGATACAGGCCACTGCGGCTCAACAAGAGGCTACCAGAGTACAGATGGCGGCCCAGCAAGAGTCAGTACGTGTCCAACAGGAGACAGACCAATTGCTGATGAACCAGGCAGCCCAAGATCAAGCCATCCTGAATGAAGTGGTGAACCAGTTGAAAGCCCTGACCATGCTGACACACAGGCCCAAGGGGACCCGGCCAGTATGGGCAAGCAACTATTTACAGAAGATGACAACAGATGATGATGTAGAGGCATATCTCCTTGCATTCGAGAGGATGGCACTGCGGGAAACCTGGCCCCAAGACCAGTGGGCAGGCATCCTCACTCCGTTCCTGTGTGGGGAGGCCCAGAAGGCCTACTTCGACATAACCACAGAATCAGCTATGGATTACCCCCAGCTGAAGGCGGAAATCCTGGCGAGGTCAGGCATGACGCCAGCCATAAGGACCCAGCGCTTCCACGAGTGGAAGTACTGGGATGACAAAGCGCTGAGGTCCCAGCTATTTGACTTGATCCACCTCGCCCGGAAGTGGCTTCGCACCGAGACCCCTGGGCCAGAGAAGGTAGTGGAAATCCTAGTGTTGGACAGATACATGAGGGGGTTGCTGCCGGACATACGAGGGTGGGTCCACCAAAATGATCCCTCCTCCTATGATGAACTAGTTGCCCTCGTAGAGAGACACTTAGCAGCCCAAGAACTTTCTCGGACCCCTGGGGAAGGAAGGCACCAGAGTCGGAGACCAGTCTTTGCACCGAGGCCCTAGTTTGCCCTAGCGCCAGGCCGGACAATGGAGGAGAGGAAGGAGGTGGAAGAGCAGCCAGCAGTCCCGGAGAGACTTGAGGACTGGGGGAGAAAGACTCGGAGGATAAAGCCCAGCAGCCTGAAAAATAGGGGGCTGCCCCAAGCAGGGTACCATTGTTATGCCTGTGGCGAATTGGGGCATATCGCTGCCCAATGCCCAAATCTAGGAGAACCTATGCAATGTGAACTGGGAGATATAGGGGGACCAGGTGACCTAATAAGTCTAGTCAAGGTTGCGATGGTCCCTCATAGATACACTAGGCCTGTTAAGATGAATCGTATTGAGACCACAGCATTAGTAGACTCGGGAAGTGCAATCACGTTAGTCTCGGGGAAGCTGGCCAGGCAGGACCAACTATCCCGGGCCAAACGCTGGGGAATATCTTGTGTGCATGGGGATGTCAACTATTATCCAACCATCCCCATAAAAATAGTTCTCTGAAACCCCACTAAGTTGATGGTGGGAGTAGTTCCGAAACTCCCCTACCCTGTCCTTATTGGACGAGACTTCCTGGGGTTTGACAGCCTACTCCCTGGGGAGGAGGTAGAAGAAAATAATGACCCTGGGACCCAGGGTGTAGCCCAGATAAGTGATCCTCCCCCAGCCTTCCATGAGTTTAGCCAGAATTTGTTCTCCCCACTGGGGAAGTCCAGGAAGACCCGGTGGGAATGGAGGGCAGATAAAAGGAGGAGGACAAGGATCCTGACCCAGTACCAGAAGTCTACGCTTGTAGGGGAAAGAAAGGGCTCAACCGACAGTGGGACTGGGTCGGCCATTAACAACCCTATCATTGGACCTAGTTCCCCAGGGGCTTTCCCTGAGGGGGAGACAGAGGTAGACCCCCCAGAATTTGGACAAATGAGGACCGCACTCGGGAATTTTGATCAGGATCAAGCCAATGATCTCATATACCACAATATTCATAGAGAAGTAATCAAGGTAAATGGTGTCCCTGTGGAGGGGAAAGTTAAGAGCCCAGGGCCATATTATATGATTAAGAATGATCTGCTATACAGAGTAGTCTGGGTCCAAGAGCAAGTCGTAGAACAACTCTTGGTCCCCCGGAAGCATCAGAGGGCCGTAATGGATCTGGACCACAGCCATCTGTTCGGGGGCCATCTAGGGGTAGATAAGACCCTTGATCGGATTCTACAGAGGTTTTTTTGGCCTGGCATTTATGGGGCGGTCTGGCGATATTGTACAACCAGTCTGGAATACCAGATCCATGGGCCCCGACCACACTTAAGGGCCCCCCGGTACCTCTGCCAATTATCGAGATCCCATTTGAACGAATAGCTATGGACATAATTGGGCCATTGGAGACATCAACCCTGGGCCATCAGTACATTCTGGTAGTACTAGATTATGCCATCCAATATCCTGAGGCCGTACCCCTACGGAATACCATGACCAAGACCCTAGCCAAAGAATTAGTCCAGATTTTTTCCAGAGTAGGAATAGCTATGGAGATCCTGATGTACCAAGGAACCCCCTTTCTGTCTAAGTTGATGAAGGACCTATGTGCAATGCTCCACATACAGACCCTTAGAACATCGACCTACCATCCCCAGACCAATGGCCTTGTCAAATGTTTTAATAGGACATTGAAAAACATGTTACGGAAAGTGATTAGTCGGGACAGGAAAGATTGATATGCCCTGCTACCTTACGTGCTGTTTGCCATACAGGAGGTTCCTCAGGCTTCCACTGGATTCTCCCCCTTCGAGCCATTATATGGTCGCCACCCCATGGGCATACTGGACCTGGCTAAAGAAGACTGGGAAGAACAGCCGAACCCTGGGAGAAACGTTGTTGAACATGTGCTACAGATGAAAGACAGAATAGCCCGAGTCACCCCCCTTGTACTTGAACACATGGAGAAGGCCCAAGGGGCACAACGGACCTACTACAATTGCCAAGCAACATCCCAGAAGTTCCAGGTGGGGAACCGGGTGATGGTGCTCATACCCAGGGCAGAGAGCAAGCTCCTGACCAGGTGGCAGGGGCCGTACAAGGTAATAGAAGCTATAGGAGAAGTCAACTATAGGGTCTGACAGCCAGGTCACCAGAAGCTGGAGCAGATCTACCATATAAATCTGCTGAAACCTTGGCAGGATAGAGAAGCTCCAGTGGTGGTGCTGGGGACACCATCCCCTAAAGGCAACCAGCCCGACCGGTGGGAATATCCCCGGAGCAATGATCAGAAGTGATCAGCCTGATCAAACACAACCAGGATGTGTTCCCAGAAAAGCCAGGCAGGCCTACTGAGGTTCACTATCACATCCTCACAGAGCCTGGAGTGAAGGTGAATATCAAGCCATACCGGATCCCAGAGGCCAAGAGAGAAGAGATTTGGAAAGAGGTCAGGAAAATGCTGGCCTTAGGAGTCATCGAAGAATCTCATAGTCAATGGTCCAGTCCCATGGTTCTAGTGCCTAAGCCTGACAGATTGGGAAAGGCACAGTTTATGTCTACCCTTGACCTTACCAAGGGCTATTGGAAGATCCCCCGGGCCAAGGCCAACAAGGAGAAGACAGCCTTTGCAACTGCAGAAGGACTATATCAGTACACTGTTCTCCCCTTTGGGTTGCATGGGGTCCCCGCTACTTTCCAATGGCTAATGGACAAACTGTTGCCACCCTATGGAAAGTACACAGCAGCCTATCTCGACAACGTCATCATATATAGCCACGACTGGGAGACGCACGTGGAGAAGGTGGAAGCGGTCCTGGACACCTTGAGGAAGTCAGGACTGACTGCAAATCCCTCCAAATGTTCAATCGGGTTAGCTGAGGCCAAGTACCTTGGGTATATAGTGGGGAGGGGCATGGTGAAGCCCCAGCTCAGCAAGTTAGAAGCTATACAGAAGTGGCCTGGACCACTCCGGAAGAAACAGGTCAGAGCATTCCTGGGACTAGTGGGGTACTATAGGCGGCGAAGTGGGGATTGAACCACCAGGGCATGCCCATTAATGGACCTAACCAAAGCTTGGGGCCTAGACATTGTAAAATGGTCTGCTGCAGCCGAAGACACTTTTGCGGATCTGAGGATGGCCCTCTGCACAGACCCCGTACTAGTCGCCCCAGACTAGGGGAAGGAGTTTATCCTACAAACCGATGCCTCTGAAGTAGGGCTGGGGGCAGTGCTTTCACAAATGGTCAGAGATGACGAACACCCCATCTTCTTCCTCAGTAGGAAGTTCCTACGTAGGGAACAGAAATACACCATAGTGGAGAAGGAATGCCTGGCGGTAAAATGAGCCATAGAAAGCCTCCACTACTATCTACTTGGACGGAGGTTTACCTTTGTCACGGACCCTTTGCCATGGCCCTTTGCAGTGGATGCACCAAAACAAGGACAAAAACGCAAGAGCAACAAGATTGTTCCTGTCACTTCAGCCCTTCCACTTCAAAGTACGACATAGGTCTGGAACCCAACATGGCAATGCGGATGGCCCATCAAGAGTGCACTGCTTTCCGACCCAAGTAGTCCAACCCCATAGTGTTGAGCAGGGGGGGATATGTGGCAAACCCAGGACAAACGGCTACAAAGGAGGGGGTAGTAATTAGTCCCAGGGGGTAAAAAGGCCTCTCCCAATCCACTGAGGAGAGAGAACCATGAGGAAATAAGGTTCAGCTGGAAAAGGGGTTACCAGGGAACTAATTAGGTTCAGCTGGCTCCAACTGCTGGAGACCTTTTTAAACCTTCCCTGACGCGGAAGCAGGGGGCAGAGTGAGAGAAGCAGGGAAGCTGCCAGCAAGTTAGGTGCAGCAAGGCTCTGAACCCTTCCAGCAAGGAAGGCTACGCTCTGTCCCCAGAAGGGAAGAAAAACAAGCACAAGGGACTGACTGAGGGAAGGATTAATCAGAGCCTGTGCTACCTAGAAGGGTTTGCTTTGCCCAAGCCTGTGTCTCCAAGGCTAAAAAGGACTGAGCCTGCTGAGGAGAAGAAGGTACTTTGCCACACATGAGTAAAAGGGTCTGCGTGCTTGTGGTATTCTCATTAGAGATCAGGGCTCAATAAAAAAAATATGGCTTAGGAACAATGAAATATTTTGAGCCACACTGAAAGAGAATGGACTAACTTCTGTGACTAGAGAAAATGCTGAGAATTCAGAGGACATAGAGAAGGATTAGTTTGACTATTTCCTCTATGGATTTTTTAAACTGCTGTGCATGTGAAAAGATGCACAACAGCCAAGCAGAGTAACCATTGAGACCTGCTGGGTAACTTCCAGTGCCATCTTAATGGCAAGGACATGCAGGAGGAATGGGAAATGCTCAGCAGCTCTAATTACCTATCAGCTAAACCACAGGTCCTCTGGATCTCAATCTGAACGTGCAACTATAAAATGAATATGAAATCTGATGATCTCACATTCAGACAAACAGGGAGTGGGATGGGTGACCAGATGATGAGGAAGACTCAGGGCAGTCAAGGTTAAAATGGATTAGCAGGTGAAAGCCTGGATCATCCTAACTCGTTTAAACTGTGTTCCCATGTACAAAATTGGGATGGGGGAGAGGAAAATAGAGTAAAACATCTGAAAAACTTCAGTAAAAATCATAATTTTTCAACTTGAGATCTCAAAAATAGACAAACATAATTTTAAACACACTTCCTAAATACTACATAAGTCACCTCTGGACTGACAGCTTCACGAGTAACTCTTTGAAAAGTCTATAAGAAATTCCATATGAAATTAAAGTGCCGCCTCCTACCATAGTTATTGTGAATCTGACATGACTACAATATTTACATTTCTTTTGCACCACGTAGAGCTTATGATTCATTTGTTGACACAGTTTAGTTTAAAAGTTCTAGTGCATTTAGCAAAAAAGCTGTATCTTGGTTTTCACAGACAGAAGTTCACTTTCTTTAGAAAATATTGCTTTTAATAAAGTATAAATAATGAGTAGTTCTTTATTATGCAAGACTGCATTGCTTGGTATGAGTCCCAGATTGTGAGCAATAGGGACAGGGAGGTGGGTGGAGTAATCTTTGCCATGAATTCTCTTAAACTTCACAGTGCTTCTCCTCAATGAGCTGCAATAAAACTAAAAATAAGTATATTGTTGTTTACAGTTTCTTAGCTTACCTCTTCTAATTTGAACCCTCCCCCGTCTCCACCCCTCCCCACATTATTACATCCTCACAAAAGAGAGACAAAAATTTCTCCCATAATGTTCCCCTAATAGCTTTCCTTCCCTGGGTGAGGTTCCCTCATTTGCCTCACACAGTGACCTCTGCCTTTAGCCTGAATCCTCAGTGTTGCCCATTCTAGCTTCATGCCATTTCCGTCCCAAAGGCTCAGGTTCAACTGCCATGTTCTTCTGCCTGACTTGACTCCCTTTCTGATGGGTCAAGAGTCAGGTCAAGTGAGACTAGTTAGCAGAGCAAGTTGTTTCAGGAGATCAAGCTGAAGAACATGAAAGATTTCTGCTGGGGCTTGCGGGAGGTCAGGACTTGCTCAAGGCAAGAAACTAGCCCCTTTCTACCTCCCCAGTGCTGGAAGCCCTCTCTGACCATTCACATTAGCACCCTCACTGCCTTCCATGAAACCAGCACTAGCCAGTTCCCTCAGGATTGAGGGTACTAGAAGGGGTGCACAAATGGGTACTTTGCCACTTATGATGTGTTTAATATATGAACAGTTTCATGCATTCTAAAGTCTTTTGTGTAAATATACAAGACAAATCAGACAGCTATTTTATAAAGCTTTCTTCATCAGAACTTATTTATAAAAAAAGCAACAACAACCCAGTGGAATATAACTAAACCAATTGTCTTGATTGTTTTTCCTGTAGCCTTTTCCCTTCTATTTGTAAAAAGGAATTTACTTGACAGAAATATTCTTTACCTTTTAACTTGCCAGTTTTGCCCTTCTCCCTAATGAATGGGAGTTATTTTCTGATTCTTTACTTTAAGCTACATTTCTTTTTTTAGGCAATTTCCAGATATCTGATACAATATATAATGAGGAATTAGGTTCCATTACATGAAGGCTTAACCTTCACGAAAAGCATTCAGAGCTTGCCAGGAGCCATCAATATTTAACAGCTGTTGTTATTATGAAATACTTCATAGAGTAATGTGGCTTGTCTGCTTGCACGCAATGGTTTGAACAAGAGCCAGGCCACTGTCAGATGCAAGGAAAGATTGACAGCTGGTTAGATTGCGTGACAGTGAGGCTCTGGTTAGTCAGCAGTCTGCTTTTACCAAAAGGCCTGGTCTCCCCCTGGTGTTTTTCTCAAAAGAAATTCCTCAACTGGGGAGGGAAGGGGAGCAAAGGGTGGAGTTTCGACTTGGTAAGTGGCTCTGTGCCCAGCTCCCGCCCACATGCCGTGAAGATATCTGTGAGCTCTAATCACGCAAAGCTGTGAGAAAAAAATATACAGTAAAATAGCTAGAGGAGAATGTAACTATCAGAAGATGGCATGTCTTTGATACCTCATGTACATGGGAAACACATTAAGCTCTCAGTAAGAATGAGGCAAATAATTTTGAAAGAAAGAGGGGAAGAGATTTTGAAAGAAAAAAAGTAGTTCAGTTTGCTGAGTTTGGTACCTTAAATAAATGCCATGCTGCACTTAAACTTCAAAGGGCAGACACATTTCAAAGAGTCTCCTAAGAAGAAGCAGACTAAGAAAACCACTGAGTAGGGAAGGAAAGCTTCGTATTCTTGCTAGCATAATTTCATCTGGCAGTCTGGTGGGCCCTGCTACAGTACTGGACTCCAAACATCAGGCTGTCTGAGAACGGATTTTGTGGGTGATTTCTTTTCTGAAACAGTCATGCAAACTGTGAGCTGTGGCATTTCAGAATGAAAAGATGCTGTTCTGATTGTTTAGTAGTTTAATAACTCTTCTTCATAGACTCATAGACTCATAGACTCGTAGGTCAGAAGGGACCTAGCATGATTTTAAATGCACAGTCTATGGAGTCTAGTCCTTAGTGTTAATGTGTGCTGCACATCAGTAGTGAGAGGAATAGTCCCGTAAGATTCATGGCTATAGCTCAGTTTAAGACAATTTCATGCACAGAGTTCTCTTTCCATTCAGTAGGGTACACATGACCAGCTATTCTTGGCTCTAAAGAGAAATTAATATGTATAGAAAAGAGACGATGTTCAAGAGTGCAAAAGAATGTATCGTTTAATCAGGCTTGGTATTTTCAGTTTCTTTTTTGATCAACTGAGTTTGAAATGAAATTACGATCTGCCCAGCGTAAGGGGCAGCACAGCTGTTGCAGCAGTCCAGGAGAGAGATGGTCTCGTCACTACTCTTGGGATGGATTAAACTGTGTCACTACTATAACTTGAGCGGGTGTCGTTAAACCTGTAGTAAAGAACAAAGTTATCAGACACAGAGATGAACACAATTTGTTGGAGAAGAGTCAAGACGGCTTATGTAAAGGGAAAATCATGCCTCACCAATCTCTCAGAATTCTTTGAAGGGGTCAACAAGCATGTGGACAACGGAGATCCAGTGGACTCCGTGTATTAGGACTTTCAGAAAGACTTTGACAAGGTCCCTCACCAAAGGCTCTTAAGTAAAGTTATAGATAAGTAACTGGTTAAAAGACAGGAAATAAAGCATAAGAATTAATGGTCAGTTTTCAAAATGGAGCGAGGTAAATAGCAAGTCTCCCAGGGATCAATGGGATCTGTACTGGGGCCAGTGCTGCTCATCAGTGATCTGGAAAAAGGGGTAAACAGTGAGGTAGTAAAATTTGCAGATGACAAAAATTACTCGAGATAGTTAAGTACAAAGCAGACTGCGAAGAGTTACAAAGGGATCTCACAAAACTGGGTGACTGGGCAACAAAATGGCAGATGAAATTCAATGTTGATAAATGCAAAGAAATACACATTAAAAAACATAATCCCAACAATACATATAAAATGATGGGGTATAAATAAGCTGTTACAACTTGAGAAAGAGATCTTGGAGTCATTTTGAATAGTTCTCTGAAAACATCTGCTCAGTGTGCAGTGGGAGTCTAAAAAGGTAACAGAATGTTAGGAACCATTAGGAAGGAGATAGATAATAAGACAGAAAAGATCATAATGCCACTACATAAATCCACGATACACCCACACCTTGAATAGTATGCGCAGTTCTGGCCACACCATCTCAAAAAAGATATATTAGAATTGGAAAAGGTGCAGAGGAGGGCAACCAAAATGGTTAGGGGTATGGAACAGACTCTGTGAGAGGAGAAATTAAAAAAGCTGGGACTTTTCAGCTTGGAAAAGAGATGACTAAGGTGGGATATGATAGAGGTCTATAAAATCATGAATGGTGTGGAGAAAGTGAAAGTGTTATTTACCCCCTTCACATAACACAAGAACCAGGGGTCACCCAATTAAATTAATAGGCTGCAGTTTTAAAGCAAACATAACAAAGTACTTCTTCATACAATGCACAGTCAACCTGTGGAACTCATTGAATGGGGATGTTGTGAAGGCCCAAACTCTAACTGGGTTCAGAAAAGAACTAGATAAGTTCATGGAGGATAGGTCCATCGATGCTATTAGTCAAGATTATCAGGGATCCAACCACATGCTCTGGGTGTCCTCAGCCTCTTAACTGTCAGAAGCTGGGAATGAACAACAGGATGGATCACTTGATAACTGCCATGTTTTGTTCACTCCCTTTGAAGCATCTGGCATTGGCCACTGTCAGAGAGAGAATACTAGGCTAGATGGACCATTGGTCTGACCCAGTATGGTCATTCTTATGTTCTTCCATTACAGTGTCTTATAGTAGTTTCCAGCCTTTACAGAGTTGTGGATTTTGATACTTCCTCTGATTTCACCAGGTTTGCTAGAATTTGTGATCCTCTCATATTTGTTGCCCATGCTTCATGTGTTTGTCACTCTTGTATATCAACATAGCTTTTCTTATTTTTCATCTTCTTTTGCAGAACAGCTCCATCTTCTGTTTTATTTGGTATGTTGGAAGTATGTAACAGATAATTTGTGTTAAGCAAAAGCTCCCCCCTCTGTCCACTTCCTACCTAACGAACATTGCCAATTTTGAACCTGACAGGTTAGTCTCCTGCCCTTAATTGGAGACAGTATAATCCAAACAGTTATGTCTCTTCATGAAAAGCTTTTCCAGGCTCCATAAATTCAAACCCTACCTCTTGACACAGCTTATACCTCCATCTTTTCCCATATGCATGACGTCTAGAGGATTTTTCCCTGGCATTCTTCAAGCTCTCTTTTATCCTTTTTGTTCTATCATTTGTCCTGTACCCATGGAGGCAGCATTCTATTTAATTTTCAAATTTGGCCACATGTCTCAGAACAAGATTCCTCATTATCAAATCACCAATCAGGATCACTTGCTGCTTTCTTTCTGGTGACTCCTGTTTAATTCTTACTACTCAGTCACTTGTAGAGCTGAGTTGTTAATGGGTTTTTTAGTTCAGAGGCTTAACTGAAAAATCTGGAAAAAAAATACCCTCTGCTTTGAAAAGAACAGAAACAATTTATTTTTGGAAAATTTTCATCAAATTGAAAAATCTCAACTGAATCTACCCAGACATTTCAGATTGAACTGAAACAAAATTATTTTTGTTTTTTGATCAGTTTCAAGTCAATAAAACCATTTTTTTTATTTTGATTTGGCTGTTTCAGGTGTTTTCACCCTTCTTGTGTTTGTTTGTTTGTTTGTTTGTTTGTTTGTTTAAATCTGGGGCCAAATTTGAAACCGAAATACTGCTTCTAATGAAAGTCTAAACAAAATGTTTCAAAATGGTCAAAACAAAATATTTTGACTCTTTTTTGAAAAAATGTTCTCAACTGAAAGTATTCATCAAATTGACACAATTTGGGTAAATACTTTCAGACCCCCCAAAATGCATTTTTCGATGAAAAGTTTGTCCAAAAAAATTGCCTGTCTCTAGTCACTGATAGGGCGTCATTAGGACTCTAAAACAGAGATTAATTGTTGCTTGTGTTTACCTGTTACTCCCAATGGGGTAATATTTTTCAGTTTCTCCTCTGCACTCTGTAATATGTCCTGCTCTTCCTCACAGAGAATCCATGTTTGCTGCTGCCTTCATCAATGACACACTCTCATCAATATCAGCCTCTCTTCTGAGTTCTTTGTGCATTAGTGACTGATCCCTGCTTCCTTGATGGGTTGGTTCCACTTAAAGATTTTATATTCATATTTAATTTTAATGCAGTGTCTTCAATTGTGAGGGGGAGTATATAGTGATGAGGAAGCGATGCTGATTCAGGCACAAGTTACAATTTTTCTGCTTCTGAGAAATGTATTTTGCTTCTTGGCACAAGGAGGGCTGCCTTGCCTTCTGTTGTGGGTCTGTTCACATTTTGGGGCAATGTGTACAAAGTGTTATAAAACAGAGGGGTGTGGCTGAATGCACAGGAACTCCTAGCAGGTGAAATGACAGTACAGTAAAATACTTCCTATTTGGAAATGGAATTAGTACTAGATGGACTGTGGAACAAACATCTCTTGTGCCTCTGCTGCTATGTTTGTGTCAGCCTGAAGGCTAACAAACAGGCAGGGAACCCTAGCCTGCTCGATAAAATAAAATAAAATAAAATAAAATATTGCTTTCCTCTTAAAGATGGAGTTAGCCCTACTGGAATGTTTGACAAAGCCAAAAGAACTCAAACAAATAAATCTTCATTTCCTCTTACCACTCCCTGTCTGTCCTTTAACCTACACAGAGATAATGAGGCTCTGTGTAGAGAATTATGAAAATGTACTTTTGGGGATTAGGGAAGCAGTAGGATGGGGGCTCTGCTTTCAGAAATTGCAGTTACACCCTCTCTGTAATACCCAGCTGCAAATGGCATTACTAATCCTAGGAGCAAGCTCAACTGAGCAGGGATATGCAAAAGATATATCATGTGACCTTTCCCAATAAACCTAACATTTAAACCAAGACAGACTACAAAACCCATCCCCTAAAAATGTGCACCTTTCCACAGGAGTTTCACATCCATTTTGCAGAATGGCTTGCAAGGTTGAAAACATGAAATCATGGTGGCTGGAAAAATTTGCATGGAAAGCTACCCTTAGTCCTGTTTCATGTAGTTTTGGGACATCCTAGTGTGTTTTCCACAACTCAGGTGACGAATTTATTATCTATACCTGAGGTTACAATTTAGGAAATATGAGTCCACAGTATCACTAGCAGTAAATGTTCACTGTCTGAACTAAAAACCAATTCAAATTTCGTAAGTAACTGCCAGAACTGTGGTATCTCTGTTGATCTGAAAAGATAACATGTCTCTTTACTCTTTATAGAGCTTCAAGTTAATAAGAACCTGATCTAAAACCTATGAAATAAGGAGAAATCACGCCAATAGACGTTGGACCACGCCCTTTGTCATTTTCAACTAATACTGTTAAATCCATGAACATTTTTATTCAGTTTTTACTCTGGGCTCTTATTCAAAAATTGCATCCAGTTGTCATCACTACATTTAGCAAAGAGCCAAGTAACATTCCAGACTTTTTTTTATATACTTTTATGTGGAATGAATTATTTCAGATTGTTTCATCCCTATTTTGGGGTTATTAACCTGTTACTCCAGGCTGATGCAGGGGTGCTGGAACAATTTGTACAATGGAGGTCCTGAGAGTCATTGAACCAAACTGTAAAACCCTGTGTATGATGGAAACCACTTCAAGTCAGATGCAGCAGCACCCCCAATACCCTTAGTTCCAGCACCTATGGGCTGACGTTTGGAGTAGCCAGCTGCCCTGGGTCCACTTATTAACAGACCCTTCTCACTGTCCCTTCATATCAACAGAGTAAAACTGAGTAAGAACTGTATTTCTATAGACTGGATATGTTAGACTGGTATGTTTGAACAGTGGTGAACGTCTCATCTCAGTTAGCCATCATAACTGTTTCAAGATGATCCAGATCAAATAACTAAAAGCCCAGCAGTAATAATGAAGCTGAATCTTTAGCTATATTATTTATTGACAGAATCACAAGGTTTGCTTTACACTCCATACTCCCTCAATGATCCAGATACTCACCTAGCAGATGATGTGTATAATCAACTCTGTCTTCTGGGTGATTCTTTCATTATCCTCAAAAATGAGAGTGGATCTGAAATCATCACTCTTTCGGGGATTCAACTTCATATTTACTCCTGAAGAGAATTAAATCTGATTATCTAATGATATTTCAGAACCAATATTTACAGCCCATGCATAGGAAAAGCAGTCAGCCAAAGTAATCTGCCTTTGTTTCTGTTAGGCCTCTTGGTATTACCAGAGAAAAATTTGCAATTTTAATCCAAAGTCTTCATGCTTTCCATGCTAAAAAACAAACTTTGACTTCAAATTTGAAAAAAAAAGGCACTTCAAGAATATACACTTGAGTCTTAGAACTAATCTCAAATTTATAGAAGTGAGAGGCCAAGAAAATTTCATGCCAAACAAGAGGTCAAAATAGAAAATAAGAAAACTCATTCATATCCTGTATCCACTCTGACAATCTTCTGAACAGTGTTGCCATTAGTTAGAATTTTTATAACATGTATTCTTTTGTAAACAAAAGCAGCATGGCAACATGTCAATTGTCTTCTATGCTGCTTTCCTATGGTTTTGTTGTTGTTTTTTATATGTAGCGTATAATAATAGAAAAAACATAACCAGTAAAAATAACGTGATAGGTATAATGATGAGCAAGGAAAGAACTTTATATAAAAACATCTGAGCTGCGAAATATGTGTTTCTCTCCCTAGAACCAACAGTAAGTTTTCAGTAACTAAAAGCCCTCGTCAGTAATATTTATATATTGTTAATTACTTTTTTCAACAGCCATTCAAGAAAAGCACTGTAGGAAGCAAGTTGGTAACACAATAAAAGACTATCTGTCTAGTGAGACTGTCATACCAGAAGGTGGACTTCTACAAGAAGTGAGTGATAAATGCTATCATTTCTGGTTCTAAGATAACACATGCAACTTAGTGATGTTGGTGATTTATTAAAGGTTATTTAGCCTGAGTCAGTATTGAACAAATGGCCCTGCATTGTGTTAGACTTTGTATTACTTGAAGGTCTGCTGTTGAATGGGATGCAAAATCAAAGTCCAGAACTATTGTGGATACAAAAGATCCAGTTACCTTTATTCTTGCAAAAATTGCATCAGCTATGGAGTCTTAGTCGAATTCCAACTAAATTTCTCGGTAGTTTCAATTAAATACGGAGCCTGATTCTCACTTACAGCAAGCATGGGATGGTGGTGGAGATTGATTTTAGTTACCTGTGTGCACACCTGAGAGACTGTGCAGGGACTTGCTTGATCTCTGGTGTGAGTTAGAGCAGCCTAAGAGCTACTCTAATTTAAACAGCTTTCCATGGCTTCCCATGTGTCAAGAGTCAGGACCTGCAGCAGAGTCACTCTGGCAGCAGGCCCTGTAGAGGCAATCTAACAAGAGGAGCTGGCCCATTGTAGGCTGCCTGACTGGCTACAACACCTGATTGGTTGGAAGAGACAGCAAACAGACTCTTAAGGCCAGCAGCAGCAGTTCACTGGCTGCTCAAAGCATGTGCCTGTGGCTTTGATAGCCACTGCCTTGTTCCAAGCCCTTCCCCTGCATTGCCTCACTCCAGGTAGCCCAGTTCTGACCCTTGGTTCCAATTCCTGACCTCTGACATTGGCTCTGACCCTGGGCTTTAGCACCTGGCCTCTGACTCCAGCTCTGACCCTGGGCTCCAATTCCTGACTACCAACTCGTGTTCTAATCACTAGGCCTGATGCTTGATTGGACCATTAGGCCTGACTCCTGCTACAACCACTAGGGACCACTGCCCATGTCCTGGTCATGTGACACTGTAGGCACTAGAAATCAGAGAATAGCCGCAGTACACACCGGATAGACCTCCACTCTGCCTCTGACAAAGACTAGGTGGAGGGCTGGTGCAGCACCCTTACATCAGCTCTGCATTATCAGGGAAGAACTCTGAACATGTTATTCTTGCAGAACTATTTCCATCTCCTTAAAGATCCTCTGTTGCCATAGTGGCATAAAGGGGCCTTAGTGTAACTGAGAATCAAGCCCACTAATCTTCTTTAAAAGTAGCGCTGCTATTCATTGTTAAATAGCCTCTAAGGTCTGCCCCAGAGATGGCTACATTTCACAGATAAGTGAAGCAATGCCTGTATACACATAGTGCCCTTAAAAAAACCCTGCCATTTGATTATAAGTAAATGTTATGCAATAGTTCCCCATTCTTAAATGTATAAGGAATACAGTCAATATAAATAATAGCAAAAGCAGTTAAGTGTGTAATTTAGACTCATAGACTCATAGGTCAGAAGGGACCAACATGATCATCTAGTCTGACCTCCTGCACAAAGCAGGCCACAGAACCCTACCCATCCACTTCTATAAAAACCCCTAACCTATGTCCGAGTTATTGAAGTCTTCAAATTGTGGTTTGAAGACCTCAAGCAGAGAATCCACCAGCAAGTGACCCATTTTTAAGTGTTCCCACTGTATTTAATTTGTGTTTGGGATTTTTAAGGTGATAAGTGCCATATACATGTAAGATATAATTGTTACAGGTCTTGAATGGTAGCCATATGGCTACAGGAACACTTAGAGAGTACTGATGTATATAATAAATTTCAGTCTGACTTCAGACACACTCCAACTGCTGAGACTAACTTTGCTCAAGACCAGGGGTTGGCAACCTTTCAGCAGTGGTGTGCCGAGTCTTCATTTATACACTCTAATTTAAGGCTTTGCGTGCCGGTAATATATTTTCATGTTTTTTAGAAAGTCTCTCTATAAGTCTAAAATATGTAACCAAACTACTATTGTATGTAAAGTAAACAAGGTTTTCAAAATGTTTCAGAAGCTTTATTTAAAATTAAATTCAAATGCAGATCTTATTAGTTTAGTGTGAGCCTTGCCCTTGCTTTTCCTTGCTGAGTTTTCCAACATCTGGCACGTATTTGGATACTTGAAGCTGTACACAGGGTTCTGAGTGATCACTTGTTAACACGCTCCGAGAGGGACAGAGAACAGATTTCATGTGTGAAAAGACCTGTACACACAGGTATGTGGATCCAAATGCTGAAAGCATCGCAAACACAATTTTCTTCAAACAGTTAAATTTCACTGGCAGGGATGTCCAGCAGGTCAGAATAGAAGCCCCATAATCTCTCTTGGTAGCTTCAAGTGCGCTCCGCAGATCTACGAACTTTGATGCCCATAATTCTGAGCTTTTTAACTGAATGAGTTGCATTTTGAAATCTTCAACTCCCATCCACTGAAATACAGACAAATCCAAGTCGCTGTCATTGAACTTTTCAGGTTTAATTAGAAAAGAAAGCATTGGGCCAAATCGCTGGAAATCTTGAAATCTGTCAGAAAATTCTGATTCCAGTTCTTGCATGTACTTTCCAATCTCATCGACAGTGACAGTGCAACTTTTACGAGTTGGAAGTAGCGGAAAGTAGACATTTGAATATCCCTGGAAAAAACTGCTAGTTTCACAACAAATGCTTGCCAGGCTTCATAAAGATCTAGAACTGTTTGCCCTGCGCCCTGGAGTCAGAGATTGAGTTCGTTTAGGTGAGCGGTGATATCAGTTAGAAACATGAGCTTACACAGCCATTTGTCATCATCCAGTTCGGGGTAGTTTTGTTCTTTTTCCAATAAAAAGGCCTTGATTGCATCAAAACAGTTTACAAAGCACACCAAAACCTTGTCACAACTTAGCCACCGAATGTTGCCGTGAAGTGGGATGTCGTTATAAGCACTGTCCATCTCTTCTAGCAGTGCTTGAAATTGTCTGTGAGTCAAAGCAGATCGAGCAACAAGGAAATTCACAATTCGCACCACTGTATTCATCACATTATTAAGCTCTGAATTAGAAATTTTAGCACACAGGTTTTCATGATGGATGATACAGTGAAATTTGACTGTAGGACGGCCAATATGATCTTCAAGTAACTTTACAAATCCCTTCTGTTTTCCGACCATGGCAGGAGCACCATCTGTTGTCACACAAAATATTTTTCTGATGTCAACTCCTTGTTCTTCAAAATGGTTTACAAAACTTTCCGGTATATCTTCCCCTTTGTTGTGCCATGCAGGGGTTTTAGGCAACAGAGTTTCTCTTGGATTTAATCAGAAGCACACTATCTTACAATAACTGCCAAACGTGGAACGTCATTTATATCCACACTCTCATCAACTGCAACACTAAACACTGCTGTGTCTTTCAGTGCAGACGTCTGCTTTTCCTTAATGTTTTCTGCCATTTCACTTATGTATCTCTCAACTATTCTGGCAGAGATGGGCAGTTCTTTTATTCTAAATATGATTGGATCTTTATTTGGCAAATCATCGAACAAAATCTCTGAACTGCTGAGAAAAACTTCTTTTATATATTCCCCATCTGTAAACGGCTTTCCATTTTTTGCAATGCACTGTGCAATCTTGTAACTTCCTTCTGTAGCTTGATTTTTACTTATACTTAAGCTTTTAAAAATACTGGTTTGCTTTTCATAGGCTGCTACTGCCTTTTTGATTGATTCAGTCTTGTCTGCTTCATCAAGAAGTGTTTTCTTGTGCTTTGTTTCAAAATGTCATCGAACACTTGATGTGCGACAAGCAACACTTTCATAACAGAAAGCACAAATAGCACAGTGCTTCTTTTCAATAAATCCAAATGTGTCTGTCCAAGCAGGCTGAAATGATCGGACATCTAGCTTCACGTTCTTAGGAGCTGCCATTTTGTCAAATGTTCCCTTCAGCTCTCAGTGGGGAAAAAAATGGCGATAGAAGGCAGGCACAAGATCAAACGCAGTGTGGTCTGATATAAGCAATTTTAAGATGAGGGTGCTGAGCTGCACCCCCTCTTGTCTTGTGTGCAACCCTCACTGTCCCAGGCTGGGAACTGTGGGCCACAGTGGGGAGGCTGCAGAACAGTGATCCAAGGCCAGGAGCAGAGACCAGGGTGGCCTGCAGGGACTCCACGCCAGAAAGCAGGCTGAGAAAGGCTGGAGATCCAGACCCTGGCTGGCAGGAGGTCAGCAACTGGAACCTCAGATCGACAGCTGAGGTGAGTGGAGCTGGCGGATGGTAGGGCTGAGCAGGGCCACAGGCCTGGACCCTGTCTGGAAGTGGGTCTGCCAAGGTGAGTGGGGCTGCAGCAGTGGGGGACCCCGGCTGGCAAGGGGCCAGTAGCCAGAACCCCAGAGCAGTGACTGAGTGGCTCAGCCTGTCCCACTCTGGGGTTTCAGCCCTGGCTCCTGCCAGCTGGGGTCTCAGCCCTCTGCCAACCTGGGGTTCCTTTACCCAGGCCAGCAGCTGGTGCTGAGTGGAGCTGCGGCAGTGGGGACCCCGGCTGGCAAGGGGCTAGCAGCGGGAACCCCAAAGCGGCGGCAGGCTGAGCGGCTCAGCCCGCCCCGCATGCCATTAAAAATTAGTTGCCGACCCCTGCTCAAGACATTAATGATCTGCCTACTACAATGGACAGAGGAGGCCTATTCTTATTGGATTTATCAGTGACATCTGACACTGTCTCATCAGCTGGATGATGATCAGCTGCATGTGAATGACTTGAACTGGTTCTAATTTTTCTGAAGTCAAGGGGTCTTTTGGCAGAGTAAAGACTCCAGGATTTGGTTCCTGGCACATGAAATTTATTATTAGAGGCCTTATTGCATTACTCGAAAAATGACTGTGAATAATAGGATTTCTGCAATCTATTTTGAAGAGAAATGAATAAATATGTACTACAGCACAAGGAGACATTTCCAGGTGGCGTCTACTAATACAATCTGAATCAGAACTTAAATTAACATATGTTCAAATTTCATTCCAAGATGAATTGGAATGATATAGTAGAAACATCCCATTGGTGCTGTTCTACACTTTGTATAAGGAAATAACACAGGAAACCTTTTTCCTACTCAGTTTCCTGTAATTTTTTTTAAAGTGTTAGTGTAATTCCATTTCCTCCTTTCAAACTTTGTGTAATCAGTAGTTAATAAACTCTGATGTTGAAAAAAGTAGTTTAGTTTGAACTTTAGTCTGAGTGCAAGAAATTTGTCTTCCTGTTTTTTATTTAAATACAAATTTAAAATAAAAGAAGAATTAGGGGTTAAACACAAATGGAGGATTATTGGGTTAGGGTTGTGGTGGGGGAAGGGTTTTGGAACATCAGAAATCACTTAAGGGTTTGATGGAACCCTCATGGATAAGTTTACCATCTGTTGTGATCACGAATCACTTGTCAACTCCAACCAATGTTGACATCTCCTGACAATTCAGTCTTAAGAGAGCATACTCTCACTAGAACAAATCCTGCACTAAACTCACTACTTCACCTTTGTATTGTATTGTTTTCAAATGTGGTATGGTCATCAGAACATTTTCAAAATAGTGTCTTTGTACAAAGTTTTCATAGACTATCTTTGTGGGTTTTAAGTTAATGCCACTTTTAAAAATTCTCCCAGTATTAATTCTTTTGTCTTCAATTGCCTTTGATTGTGAACTGTACACTTCCTCCACAGACAACATAATCTGATCTGGCTTCAGTCATTTGGGATGATTTATGGAGAATATAGCTATAAAGGACACCTATAGATTGGGGTCAGGAGAGACTCACTGTCTTCTGTTGCACACATACATTTACTTTTGCGCCTGTTCAGCACTGCTTGTCATTTCCAATTAGTGGCAGGCAGAATATAAGAGATCTTTTCAGTGTTTCTGCTCCCTTCCATTGTCTTCATAAGTAGGAATATGATAGGAATATGTCCATCTTTAAAAGGACACAGTCCACTGGAAATCTAGTAAATTTTTATCTATCTATCTATCTATCTGTCTATCTAAAGTAATGTGAATGTTTTGAGTCTTTACCAGAGCTTGGAAGGAAACTGTTTTCCCATTCCAGGAATAATTTTGAAAAATTTTCCTGTTTCACACCA
The DNA here is from genome assembly GCF_003597395.2 of Chelonoidis abingdonii. Taxonomy (NCBI): domain Eukaryota; kingdom Metazoa; phylum Chordata; order Testudines; family Testudinidae; genus Chelonoidis; species Chelonoidis abingdonii. The sequence goes on from NC_133770.1 coordinate 122,692,446, forward strand.
GGATGAAAATTCAAAATCTCAAAAAACGTCATGAACCGAGAATCTAAAAATAATTCAGTTTGGGTCAATCAAAATGTTTCATTCCAATTTTAACCTTTTCAAATTAATTTTTATTGTACCCCTAGTGTCAAATTCTAAATTAAAAAATCATTTCAAACTGAAAAAACAGAACTTTTCATATTGAAAATGTAGAAAAGAGACATTTTGACAATTTTGAAACTATTTTTCCAACAGTTTTTGAAATGAGAAAACTAATAGAAATCAACCCTTTCCCGCTTCAGTTTTGACAAATCTGCCTTGTCTGAAGAAAAATGTCTCATAAAAAAAAATTCCAACCAGCTGTAGTCTCTTCCCTGCCCTCAGTGTTGCACATGGGCTCAGAGTTGGTGTCTTAGTATCCAGACACACCCCTTTCTTCTTCGAGTGCTTGCTCATATCCATTCCAAGTAGGTGTACGCGCGCCGCGTGCACGTTCGTCGGAAGAATTTTCCCCTAGCAACACCCGGTGGGTCGGCAGGCGCCCCCTGGCGTGGCGCCTTTGCGGCACCGCATATATACCCCTGCCGACCCGGCCGCTCCTCAGTTCCTTCTTACCGCCCGTGTCGGTCGTTGGAACAGTGGAGTGCGGCTTAGCTGACCTCCACCTCCCTAGCGTTTCACCCATTCTTTGTCTCTAGTTCGTAGTTATAGTTTAGTGTTAATTCTTAGTAGTTACTAGTAGTTGTTAGTGTAGTTATTATATATAGTCTGAGGGCTGAGGTTTAATCCTCCTCACCCCTCCCGGGACCCGGGCTCATGCCTGGCTCTCCCGGTTTCAAACAGTGCTCGGCCTGCTGTCGGCCGATGCCAACGGGAGACTCCCATGATCGTTGCCTGAAGTGCCTGGGGGAATCCCATCTTACGGACAAGTGCCGTATCTGTAAGTCCTTTAAGCCAAGGACTAAAAAGGAGCAGGACTCGTGTTTAAAGCAGCTCCTGATGGAAGCGGCCCTGACCCCTGCAGCTCCGGCACCGAGCGCACCGCAGTCCGCACCGGGCAGAAGTTCTTCATCGGCACCGGAGGCAGCCGGTACCGCCAGAACACCACGGCACCAACAGTCTCCGGCGCAGAAGTCAGCCCGGCACCTCCCGAACTGCAACACACAATTCAAGACCTTCCATTGAGGGCAGGGTCTTTCTCTGATAAAACGGACACCTTAGGCTCAAAGCCTTAAGGACAACCGCATTATAATGCGCTCCTCGGCAGCACACCCCACAGACCCAACGGAGGTCCTTCCGGGCCACACTCAGCGCCCCTACCCCCCTACCACCCTCGTCAGGACTTTAATAGAAGCACGTGGGCCGTTGTAAAACCGGAGACGTCAGTCTGGTTTCCCAAGGGACAATATAATGGTTCCGCCAAACACCGAGCGGGACCAAAGCAAATCTTTGAAGGTGCGATCGAGAAGCAGAGCACCAGTCCTTCCCGACTCCATTCCTGTTTTCAACCGCTTTTCTCCTTCCTCCCGGCGTGGACCGACTAACTCGGATCATTGGGTTTTGTGCACGGTGGAGTTTTGGTTACCATCTCCAGTTTTATTTCACCTCCCTCTCCCACCCACTCACCCTGTCCTCTTCAGGGACCCCCTCACGGCATTCTCCTCTGCCGAAGATCCACGCTTCTCGAAATCGAGCCATAGAGGAGGTACCTAAGATCTCAGGGGCAGAGGGTTTCTCCGCTATTTTTAATCCCCAAGTCGAAAAGGAGGTCTTCGACATCCTAGACCTCGTGGACTCAACGCCTTCTAAAAGCCAGTTGAAGTTCGATGGTGTCTTGGGGTCTAATTATCCATCCCTGGACTCGGGGGGACTGGTTCGCTGCTCTCGATATGAAGGGAGCCGTACTTCAATGTACTCGATTACCCCCACAATCAGAACGCTATCTGCACTTTTGTGGTTGCGAAGACCCCCACTTCCAATACACAGGTCATCCTTCGTGCCTTTCCTCTGCTGCGTGTTTTTCTACGAAAATTATGGCAGTAGTGGCCCGTTTTCCTCCGTCGGCAAAACGGCATATGTGTCTCCCTTACCCTGGACGACTGGCTGTTCGCGGTCTTCCGAGCATCCGGTCGCCTGTGCACATAGCGTCATCAACGGGAACTTGTTCGAGACTTTGGGCTCTCATGAAATCAATTTCGACAATCATCCTCGTGCCAATCAGAGGATAGAATTCATTGGGCTGTCTCGGAGCTCCACGCTCGCAAAGCCCGCTTACCGCTCAGCCAGTTCGCAGCAATAGATTTTTAGTCTCTCCGCCAGAGAGAGCCTACTCGCCTTCCCATGACCTCGGCCGGGTTGTCTCAGTCCTCCTTGGTCACATGGTGCCTGCACTTTGTCACTACTAAGCATGCCAAGCTCCGCCTCGCCCCCTGCAAATCTGGTTAGCCTCCGTTTACCGCCACGTAGGACAGCATGGACGTCGTCGTCACGCTCCGCAAAGCGTTTTGCACTCCCTCCGCTGATGGCAAGAACCCTCCTGTGTGTGCGGGGCATGCTGTTCCAACCCCAGGCAACCGTCCATATGTGACAACGGACCATCCTCTCTGGGCGGGTCCACATGGGTTCGTCGGACACCAGGCCTCCTGGTTCCGCTCAGGAGCACTGTCGCTGCATATAACATTCCGGGAGCTGCGGGCGGTCCCGCTCCGCCTATCAGGCCTTTCCTTCATCACCTACGAGGTCCCGTTGTGTCTTAGTGGCGTCACGGACCAATACCACCCGTGCACTTATATAAACAAGCCAGGGAAAGGGGAATCACGCTCCCTCTCCCCTCTTTTGGTCAGGAGGCCGGAATCCAGGCTATGGAGCTTTGTATATGCCCATCCATGGATCTGGTGGTCCTCCTTCCCTCCCAGGGGTCCAAACTCTTAGGCAGGACACAACCTCAGGCCAGGTCTTTTCTAGCCCACGAGTGGTCATTCGGACCGGAACCGTACGCTCATTCTTCTTTCCAGAGGTGGGGCTTTCCCCAAATCGACCTCTTCCTGCCCGCAGCATACCGAAAGTGCCGCCAGGTTGTGCTCCTTCGGCCGTCTCGTCCGGGGTTCGATCTCGGACGCTTCCTCAATGTCCTGGTCGACCCACCTTCTATATGCCACCCCACCTTTTCGCGCTGGTGACAAAGTCCTGGTGAAGCGGCAGGGACCAGGCTCGAGTAATTTTGATCGCCCCCCCCGGCGTGGCCTCCGCCAGCACTGGTACACCCGTTGCTGGACCTATCAGTAAGCCCAGCCCCGTTCTCCTGGCCGCTCCATCAGGACCTGATATCCCAGGACCACGCCGGCTTCTTCCTTCCATCCCGCCTCAATCCTTCCAACCTGACGGCGTGGTTCCTGCTGAGGTTGAGGCCACTCGGAGCTGCGCTGCTCTAGCCCCGGTGCAGGCAAGTTCTCCTGGGAGCAGGAAGCCTGCAACAGAGCTACTACATGGCAAAGTGGGAAGAGGTTCTCCTTGCTGGTGTCAGACACACCACTAAGATACCCCAGGCCCCATTCCATGTATTTTTGTGAATACCTAATGGCAACCTCAAACAGCAGGGGCTCGCGCCTCATACTGCGGTAGCACTGGCTGCCATTCGACATTCCATCCAGGATAAAGGAGCTTACCTCCATCTTCTCTCACCCGATGGTCTTGAAGGTTCCCTCAAGGGCCTGGAGCGCCCTGTTCCCCAGGTCCGCCGCCCCCCCCTCCTGGGAACTTCAATCTGGTCTCTCACGGCTAACTGGCCCCTCCTTCAAACCCTTGGAACCGCTGCTCTCTCCCTGTATCTATCGTGGAAGGTGGCGTTCCTTGTGCCATCTACATCGGTGCAGAGAGGTTCGGAAGCTTCGCGTCGTTATGCTGACCCACCTTACCACGATATTCACATAAGGATCAAGGTGCAGCTGCGCCCGATCGTCGCTTCCTTCCAAGGGTGGTCTCCCCTTTCACCTCAACAAGACATATTCCTCTCGTGTCTTTTTCCTAAGCCTCAACGCATCCGTAGGAGCAGCGCCTACACTCACTCGATGTTCGTGAGAGCAGCTGGCGTTCTACATGACCGCCACCTGCACCCTTCCGTAAGACGACCCAACTTTTGTTGCCGTGGCAACAGGATAGCGAAGGTAACCTGTCCTCGTCTCAAAGAATATCGTCCATGCGTTACGGCGTGCATCTCGGCACCGTGCCATGACTTAGCTCAGCACTCTCTCCAAGGGCAGATGTACTGCCACATTCCACCAAGCTCAGGCCCTCGATTGCCTTTCTAGCTGTGACCCATCACGACATATGCCGTGCAGCTACGGGGTCCTCAGTGCACACACTTTCTACTGTTCCCATTTACCCCTGGTGCAACAGCCAGGGACCAATGCAGGCTCTTGTTTTGGCTGTTTTGTAATTCAGCAGTATCCACCTCCGACCCACCTGGCCTAGTAAGGGCTTGTCACCTACTTGGAATGGATATGAGCAAGCACTCGAAGAAGAAAAGACGGTTACTCACCTTTGTAACTGTTGTTCTTCGAGATGTGTTGCTCATATCCATTCCACACCTGCCCTCCTTCCCCACTGTCGGAGTAGCCGGCAAGAAGGAACTGAGGAACGGCCGGGTCGGCAGGGGTATATATGCAGTACCACAAAGGCGCCACGCCAGGGGGCGCCTGCCGACCCGCCGGGTGTTGCTAGGGGAAAATTCTTCCGACGAACGTGCACGCGGCACGCGTACACCTGCTTGGAATGGATAGGAGCAACACATCTCGAAGAACAACAGTTACAAAGGCGAGTAACTGTCTTTTCTTGGAATTTGACTCTATTAGTAATCTCAAAAGAATAATACAACATTTTCTCTGGGAATTGTGCTGTCTGTAGGACTTCTCTTCAGCGCCTTCGTTGTCCTACTTCCCTCTCTGTGGATAGTCACTCCTGTCTCCTTTAAGTCTAGGGTGAAATTAAGAAACTGTACTTGCTGGAATGAGTCAACAGAATTTCACCGGCTTATGCAGTCACCTTGCTACCCAAGGAGTTTCAAATACTACAGCTGCAAGTTTGTCATTTTCCAACCACATTATCCTATTGTTTTTTAAAATATTTCTCTCCCCTGCTGCTGTGTGATAGACCCACACAACCAACAGGGGAAAACTAATAAACTAACTGATTATTAAAAGGGAAATAACTAAATTGGCTAGACAAAAAGCATTGTCAAATACACATGAGGAAGAAAGAAATAGTAGCTATTATTCTATCATTTATTTCAGTTAGACCAGCAGTTCCCAAACTTTAACAACCCGCGAACCCCTTTCAGTAAACTGTCAAGTTTCATGAACCCCCTTCTAAAAATGAATATTTCCAGGGATTTTCTCCCTTACCTCAACATAAATTATAAAAGCAATGATCTTGGAAATATAAAATTTGTTTTTATGACATGCTTATTATACACTATTTATTAATTATTATTTATCATTACCATATTTTTATTACATTATGAAAACGGCAAATCTTACAAGATCTCACGTTTGTAGCTTATATCACTTTTGATTAAGCCTGTTATAAGACAAGGCTTCTATCAGAGGCGCCAGTAGAAAAAAAAGGTGCAGGGGCAAAGCCTCCATACACCCTAGGGCCTGGGGGGGGGGGACTGCTGGAAAAGTGGGGGTCCCGTGGGTGCCATGGGAAAAAAAGGGGAGGGACCTATGGAGGGGTGTGCCTATGTGGGGGTGGCACATGACCCTCATCGCCCCCCCATACTGACACCTCTGACTCCTGTGTTTTATCAAGGAGTATCAGATGTGAAACAGCATGAAGGTATTGTACAACAAAGAGTTTCCCCTACGCAAGCATTCAGGTCTTGAGCAGTCCAGGCAAACAATGCATGTTACAACAAAGCTTAAACTTGTTCTTCATAATAATTTTAAAAACAACTCTAGCAGCCTATTTAATTTTAAAAACAGCAAAAAATATCCACCTCCATTTCCATTTCTTATAAGGGAGTCTTGAAGTCTAAATCTCCTCAGTGTGAGCAACCCCTAATGATGCAGGGCAGCGTTTACTCACTCAAGTAGCCCCTTTGAAGTAACTTTGTAAATACAATACATATACACAAACCTTTCGAGTGCTATGAATTATCCTACTACTCTGGCAAAGGGTATGCTAGATACAGTGGTATATCTCTTTGGATAGTCTTTTTGTGTTTCGGCTTGATATCAGAGTTCTAAGGACTTGATTTTTTTGGCTTGTAAAGAGCATCTTAATTAAGGATTATAAACTGAATTTTATGCAGGGTAATTGTCAATTTTTAAGAACACAAGTGGAAGGGAACAGACAGATCCATTATGGTACAAATTTAAAAAGACTGACTGCATCTTCCCAGTAGTGTTCTTAAGTAGACATCATTATGGAGAAAGTTAGGGATGATTGTACCACTTACAGAAGCTTATTATTCAGATCATCAAAGAATAACTCCACCCCATATGTGATGCAAAGACTATCAACAGACTGCTAAATGAAACAGCTCTAGATAGACTGAAAGCCAGTTGACTCTGGAAATTTAGTACCCATGTTGCGTGACTTGAAAATCTGTTCTGAGCAAGGCACGGCTCCAGGCCTTGACTGTTGTACTTTAGTAACCATAGCAGTGTGGTCTCTGGAGAACACAATGCTAGTGAATTTTCCTTTATTTCAAAGAAGAGTAATAAGAGAAATGTGGCTTGGAACTAATCTTTTTTTCTTATTTTTACTATGCCATGACCTTGACCAAAATATCTTTGAAGTATTTGCTGGCTGATTCTCTGTTATGGGACCAGAAAAAGCATCAGGATATATAAAGGATCTTGCCAAAGGAAGTCCTATCTTCCTCAAAATATTTGTCTTCATTCCCAGGGAGAACCTTTTTATTAATAATGTTTCTAAAACCTCATAATGGAAGAGGATGATAACTTTAATCTCAGAGCTACTATGGGCACCAAAGTAACAGTGAACTTGCTTTGAACTGATATATTAATTGTTTTTTGTTTAAGTAGCAGGAGCAGCTTTTCGTGAGTACATAATTGGATGTACTTGTTTTTAAAAAGAACACAGTCCACAGTTTGGTGCCAAGCCCTTTTTTCCATTTGGAAAAAAAGTGATTTCATTTTTCATGTACAATGTAAGAAACATGAGTTTCTTAAACAAACAAAACCAAACACAAACAAACAAATGTTTGCAGTGCATAGTTAAGTCTGTCTCACATGTTTCAAGTTTTAGCCTGGATTAGAAATTCCATCTGCCATTGAATCCATATGGTTTACCAAATGGCATTTTACAATCATTTATTTTTACAGCTTAGACAATAAAGTTGTGTTTAGTTGTCACTGCTCAAATTTCTACTATGAAACCTTTTGAAAAAGTAAATATACTCAGCGTTTGGAAATTGTTTTGGCAAGCAATTGAACTATTATTGCTAAAACACTATTTATTACTATATAGTAGACACAGCTTGGACAAAGAATTGCAGAATGAAGGTCTTTTAACATTTCCCTATTCTCTAAAATCTAAGGGCCAGTCTGTAGCCCTTCCTACACTTCCACATACTCCTGTAAGGTTCCCCCTTACTCCCCGATGCCAACTATCTATACCTTGGGTAGCTGCACGGGGGCTGTGCAATTTCCATAGGGCTGCTATATTCCCTTCCCCACACATGCAGGTAGAAGTGGGCAAGATTGGGCAGGGAATGGGCAGAGCTCCAATATTCCAGCCTGTGTTGGGGATACACACTAAGCAAGATATAGGGCTGATACCGAGTATGTCACTGTGATGGGTTTGATCACAGAAATCCCCTTGGGACTGTCACCTAATGTGCTGAGACTACCTTTGAGCCCATTTTCTCTGCCAATTTGGGACTTCAGAACTCTGCCTTGTTGAGCCAGACGTGCCAGTCTCTTCCAGCACAGACCCAGGTCTGAACCATGTGCCCCAAAGCTGCAGACTTAACTGAAAACAGCTTAAGAAGTGCTCCTGTCTCCAGCACCCAGACACCCAGCTCCCTATGGGATCCAAACCCCAAATGAATCCGTTTTACTCTGTATAAAGCTTATACGGGGTAAACTCATAAATTGTCTGCCCTCTGTAACACTGATAGAGAGATATGTACAACCATTTGCTCCCCCAGGTATTAATTACTTACTCTGAGTTAATTACGGTAATAGCAAAAGTGATTTTATTAAGTATAAAAAGTAGGATTTAAGTGGTTCCAAGTAATAACAGACAGAACAAAGTAAGTTACCAAGCAAAATAAAACAAAACACGCAAGTCTAAGCGTAATATATTAAGAAACTGAATACAGATAAAATCTCAACCTCAGAGATGTTCCAATAAGCTTCTTTCATAGACTGGACTCTTTCCTAGTCTGGGCCCAATCCTTTCCCCTGGTGCAGTTCTTGTTAGCTCCAGCTCAGGTGGTAACTAGGGGATTTCTCATGAATGGAACCTCCTTTGTTCCGTTCCACCCCCTTCTATAGCTTTGGCACAAGGTGGGAATCTTTTGTCTCTTTGGGTTCCCACCCGTCCTTCTAAATAGAAAAGTACCAGGTTTAAGATGGATTCCAGTACAGGGTCACATGTACTGTGAGACCCCAAGCCTTCATTCTTCCTGGTCTGACTCACAGGAAGCCTTGCAAATAAACAGAGACATTAACAACCAATTGTCCTAGTTGATGGGAGCCATCAAGATTCCAAACCACCATTACTAGCCCACACTTTGCATAATTACATTAGGACCTCAGAGTTATATTTCATATTTCTAGTTTCAGGTACGAGAATGATACATTTATACAAATAGGATGACCACACTTGGTAGATTATAAGCTTTGTAATGATACCTTACAAGAGACCTTTTGCATAAAGCATATTCCAGTTACATCATATTTATGCTTATAAACATATTTCTATAAACATATGGAATGCAACGTCACAGTAACCCTCTGTGGAGCCAGAAGGTAATGAAAGCAGATTCCTGGTCTGTTTCTGGGGTAGCACAACAGTGCACTGCCCTGTACATCTATACTGAGCCCTCTTTGCTGTGGAAAATATTTCTTCTCATTAAGTAGTGTTTTAAGATAACATTTTTAAAAAACAGTCAAATACCTGGAATTTAGTTTTGAAGTTTTGCTCCATATTCAGCTGGTTCTTTAGTTAATGTGGACTGTGCTGCAGTTTTCCCAGCTAATATACAATTTTTGTAACATGGGCCTTGAGTTAATGACAAATAACTTTGCTAAAGTGGAATTAGGATTGCTGTTGCACAACAGTGCCTTCCATTCCCTGTACTCTTCCAGAACATGGAGCTTCAAAACCTCAGGCTTAAACATTGGGAAAGCAGGAGATTGTCAGTTAAGGTCTCCCCACAGAAAGCAGAGAAGAAAGTACGTGTTACAAGAAACAAAAACCAGGGGCAACTCTCCACACATCTCCTGCACTTCCCTGCTCTGTTCCATCTCTACTCAAATACACACATCCTTGAACTCCACACCTGAATCTCCCCCCACTACATCAACCCCCATCCCCATGAACACCTCCTCGAACCCCGTTTCTCTTTCTCTCACATCTTCCAACCCCTGTCTGTCTTTCTCTCTCACAGACACACATCCACTCACCCCTCTTCCCTCCCACAATTCTCTAACCTCTCCCTACACATACATACGTTCACTTAGTCATTCCAGTTCTTTCAATGATTAACAGTAGCTTTTCCATGTTTCACAGCTGTGGAGTGAGTTGAAAATTAAAATCAGACTTCAGTCTCTTGTGGAATATGGTGCAAGGCCTAGATGTGGCAATATATTGGGTGCAGAACATCCCTTAATAATTTGAGTAGCAATTTCTTGATCCATAAGAACAGTATTTGACAAAATTCCTACAAGGTAAGTCCACTACCACCTAGAAGGGCTGAAAACCCCCTTCTTACATGGAAGCCAACAGAAATGGGAATTAAGGATGCCCGGTACCTTGCAGTATCAGGCCCTATGTTTCAGAATGATTCTAGGTCTCGTATATGCTTTCCCAGATGTGGGCTGGCAAATTACCCTGTTTTTCCTGAAGCAGTTGACAAGGTCAGCATTTCTAGCTATCTCAGCTAATGAATAGTTGATGACTGGGAAGTTATTTGCCATGTGCACATTATGAGTATAGTCACCTGCATAAAGGAGCTCACATAAATGCTTCATTTACCTTTCTGGAGGTTTTTAGTCTGGAGGTTTTAGTTAAAGAGGCTACCAGACGTTTAAAATGTAATAAAATTTCTGACATCACATCACTGGTGGTTTCATTGCTGCAAAGAAGAATCCAAAAAGACAAGATGCCAAAAATCCTTTCTTGTCTCCATCTGATATAGTAAATGGATATGACAGAATACCATTCACAGAGATACTCTCAGCATAGTGAAAGGCACACATGGGAGGAAGTAAGATTCATGTGGCATCTAAACTAGAGCCTTGTTTGCAGAAGAAAATAGCACCATTTCCGCAATTGATTTTGCTGGAAGAATAGCCATGGAGAAATTAGTGATCAGCACCAGTTCAGCTAGCCAGAGGTAATGCCTGTTCTGAGCAGGGATTAGTACCAGCTGGCTAAACTGATGCTGACCACAGTTTGTCCTTCTCTGCTTTACAGCTAACCCTTGGCCAACACCCGTTCAGCTAAATCAATTGCTGAAACAGTGCTATTTTCTAATGGAGACAAGGCCCTAAAGCAGTGGTCACCAAACTTTTCAGGGTCGCGATCTCCCTTACCCTTGTCTCCTCATTCTGGAGGAGAGGTGAAGCCGTGGCTCCCGGGGTGGATGGGTGGGAATGCGGACAAGGGTAAGAGGCCTCAGGTGGGGGTGGTTCTGGGGCTGAGAACAGAGTTGCAGCCAGGGGATGAGGCTGGGGGCGAGCCTGGGGGCAAAGCTGGAACTGGGCTGCAGTGGGGGCCGGGAGCTACACCGAGGCTGGGGGCGGAGCCAGAGCAGAGCTGGGGGGGGGGGCTGGGTGGCACTCCCTCCCCACCCCCCATAAGGGCTGGCCTTGGCCTGCCACATCCCCCAGAATGTTCCTCCACACCCCCTTAGGGAGGTGCACCCCACAGTTTGGGGATCTCTACCCTAAAGTCTTTCTGCTGGACCTCCCTCTAGCCATCCATTTCACGCATCATGGGTTCTTTAAGGTATAGTGTCTTTAAGAGGTGAGTAGCCACACAGTCCAAACTTCTCAAAGTTGCTCAGCACCTACCATTAGGGACAAATGTTCTGAGGAGCTCAGCATGCTGGTGCTGAGCTCTTTTGAAATTCTGGCCATAAATGTCACAAAGGGAACTGTCGGGTGCTGAGCTCTTAAAAATCTCACCCGTGTGGGAACTGAGCTCTTGAAAACGTGGCCCCACAATGCATGAGAATTAATATTTCTGTCCACTGTAATGTTCATGTTTTTAATAAAAACACAGTTTGAGGGAAGAGGGAAGTAGCAGTATCATATATATACAACTTTAATCTCAAACAATGCTAATGCTTTTTACCAATTGATATATACACCATATGCAGGAATTAGTTAATCCTGCTCTGAAATACAGACCCTCTGTGGTGAAAAAGGGTCAGGGGATCCTGGGGTAAGGGAAGGTAGGCAAAATTAGACAAATCTAGATTAGGTATGACCAGAGTTAATGTCTGTGTGATGTACTTTATTTATATCCATTCTTATTTTTATACTTGTCTTGTTGCTTACGTTACCTGGCATAATATTAGTCTATATATATTGTTTTCTTTACTGTGTATTGGTTTATGATATCAGTGCATTTAGTTCTATTGCTTAGTCCTCTTACTTTAAATATTCCTTATTTTATTTATATAATTATGCCAACATAGTATTTTGTTAAAGTTTTTGAAAAATTGGTTACACTTTAGAATATGACTGCAGTTATATAGTAGTTGTACTACTGTTAAAGTGTTACCCACAATAGTTAATTTTTATAGTTAATAGTTAATTAACTGGTTAGTTAATTTTCTGGTTTGTACTAGGTACATGTGTCAAAAATATATATTCAGAAAAGTTAGTGTAATATAGTAAGTTTGAAATTAAATGGGTGACAATTTGCTCATGTCATTAATCTTCCAGTTATATGAATTAGTAGTAATCCCAAGTATCATAAAGGTCAACCACATTGTTATTACATTTTAATTAGTCTCTGTATTAAGTGTAACCAAAAAAGGTAAGTTTAAAAAAAGGAGAGAGAATACGTTCCAGGTCATTATCCACTATGTCATTCTAAGAAAGAGAATGCTCTTGCTGAAAAATTATGGTAACTACCACAGTGTATGGGGGATGGGGGAATTAAAATGATAATTTTACATTGTGATAGGCAGGGGAAACAAATTTAGTATCAGACTTTGTATTAAGGGCTTAGGACTGAAATAATTAACATCCCACTATTACTAAACAGAGGTTACATATTTCTGGCAATACAGCTGTAATGTTCAAAACTTCTGAGCTATTTAAATGCCTAATTATATCTGAAACTATTATAGCCTCATGTTAATATGCAGGAATTTAATTCTGGGTTATGAAAATTGATCCCCATATCACAAGATGAGAAGATACACCCATGTATTATTTTTCTTTAGCATTTGATAAATATTTGATTAACCCATCATTGTATAGGCACAGAGTCTGCTCCTCTTGCACTGAGCAGCAACTTTACATGAGAGTCCAGGGCCGCCCAGACGGGGGGCAAGCGGGGCGAAAGGAACCCCCGCTGCTGAATTACCGCTGAAGCGGGACCCGCCGCCAAAGTGCTGGATCTTCGGCGGTAATTTGGCAGCAGGGGCCCCCCGCCATAGGCCTTCAGGGTGCTTCGATGGCAGTTCCCGGAGCGGAAGGACCCCCTGCCACCGAATTACCGCTGAAGCGGGGAGCCCCTGCCGCCAAAGACCCCAGGCCCCCTAAATCCTCTGGGCAGCCCTGTCAGAGTCCAACAGATATCAATGGAACTACTTACTGTAAAGACAAAAGAAACTAGTCGATATGATGTAGCAGACAAATCAATGGGGTACAGATGTTGCCTGTTAACCTCATGGTCATAGAACTTTATTTTAGTAAAGCTAAATAAAATTTATAAAAGTCTGTTCTAAGCAACACTTTAGTTTCCATCTTTCTGCTATGTGGTTATTCCATAATTGAACAGTAGGGAAGAAAAGTTTAGAAAATATGTTAATAAACATCATACCAATTTTACTTCTTGTGTTTTGTCTTTTGTTGACTTTTTTATTCTTTGTTTTACCTCCCTTCTCCCAGTCACTGAATGGCTTTGCCTTGGTGGTGAGTTCAGATGGAATGATATTTTATGCATCATCAACTATTGTGGACTATCTAGGCTTTCATCAGGTAAATACATATTAAAAGTATTTAGAATGTTTAATGTTGTACAATTTGTAATGGCTTCCTTGCTGTCATTTCTTTTGATAGCCTCTCTAAAATCATGTACAGTACACTGTTTTGACATGTGCATTTACAGTTGACTAGATATAAAGTATAAATGGAATAAAGGTATATTTATGAATCATTTCCAGACCAGGATATTATACTGTAATTTTCCTATTTTTATATTTTTATTTTTGTTAGAATTCAGGGGAATGTGTGTTCTATGTAACATCCCAGGAGACATTTTGAGCTATTTCTGTTATTGTAAATCATTAGTAAACAAAGACATGAACTGTTACAAATATAGAATATATCCCTAATGCTCATCATTGTAATTTATCCCTTCAATTTAACATTCAGAACAAGCATTTTTGTAATAAATGCAAAAATTACCTTAATGCAACATTGATGGATATTTTGCACATGCACAAAAGTTAGGAAATTAAGAATTAAGGCTAAAAAAATCCTTTACTGCAGTTTAAAATAAAAAGTAAACATGTGAAACTCCGGAAATTCAAAAAAAATGTTCCTCAAGCAATCTTAGCTCTGACCTGATATCCCCACCAACCATCCACCTAATGGGGTTATAGAGATAATGACAGCCCCTAGCCAATGAACTTACAGCCTAAACATTGTTTATTGTAATTATTTCAGACTGATGTAATGCACCAAAATATATACGATTACATTCATGTGGATGATCGCCAAGATTTCTGTAGACAACTGCACTGGGCCATGAATCCTCCACAATTAGTGTCTGGACAACAACTGCAGACAGAAACAGGTGGGTTTGCGTAATATTCATTAGAGATATAGGAATTGTCATAGTGAATCCAGATCAGCCGTCCATCTAGTCCAGCAACCTGACTCTGATAGTGACTAGTGACAGATTCCTCAAAGCAAGGTGCAGAAGCCCTCAGAGTGGACAGTTATAACATGATGACCCCATGGGGGATGTTTCTTCCTAACTCTTGACAGTTAGAAAATGGTTTATGCCTTGAAGCCGTAGAGCTTCTCATCATCCATATGAACAGTTAATCCTGCAAAGCTCTTGTCTTTAAATAACATATCAATATTTCTCTCAGTCACAAAAATACAGTATGCAGAAGGTTTCTGAACGCTGTTACTACAGCAGTATCACTTTGTGCTGTCATCCCATTTGCTTTCTTACGCAAAGCTACTTGGATAAAAGACCTCTAAAGAACCAGCAGGTGCTGCAGTCCATTTTTCTTAATTCGATACTGTCCCAGCATGGTGCTAGAGCACCCTCTGCTGTTTAGAGGTGCTCTCTATCAGATGAGGCATAACACAGAACTCATGACTACTTCTAGTCATTAAAGTTCCCTTTCTCTAAGAATACAAGAGGGATGTGAACTCAAGCAACTGAGCCATGATCCTTCTCTGGTGACTACATTCTGCCATTTTAAATTCCCCCTGCACTTTTATCTGGATAAATTATTATTCATTCCTATGCAAAATTTCTGTGTAGTGTTGCTGTGCAATTTAGGGCTGCTGAATAATTACTACATTTCACATCACAGGTGTCTGCATTGTAGAGGTAAAGTGATCCGCCAGCATAGTCTAAACATCAGTTTAAGTTTAAACACTACATTGTGGGATTCTTTGGAATAAAAGTATCCATTGCTACTACTGTTAATAATTTGCACTTCTACAGTATTAAGCCATTTATTAAAAGATTTTAAAGGACTTTATAAATGGGCAGCCCTGGGAGGTAGGTAAGTATTTTTATTCCCATTTTGTACATGGACAAACTAAGGTATATAGAGGTTGTGACTTGTCTAAGGTAGTAATAGTGGTCATAATAATATTCCCAGTAAAACTTCAATATAGAGTTGAGGCTGAAACTTTATTGCCCTTTAAATACATTTTTTAACAATAACATTTGATGCATGAGAAATGCTAGAAAACAGAAAATGCTCAGTTAAGGTTTCAACTCTAGCCTTAGCTCAAACATGCCACACCTGCCCACCTTCCAGCTACAGACCAGAGAAACTTCTCAGCACGTGAACATGAAGTCTGCCAAGTTTTTTTATTTATTTTATTTGTTTGTCCAGCTAAAAAAGTAAGAACAGTTTTTGACAAGTGAAAAAATGATCTTTGTTCCCCAAAGCCTAAAACTTTCAGAGGAATTGAATACCCAGAACTCCAGTTTAAGTCAGTAGGAATGGTGAATGCTCATCTCCTTTGAAAAATCTGGTGCCTCAAATTGGGCACATAAAAATTGGAGGCACCAAAACTAGTGAAAATTTCTGAAAATTTTGGCCCCACTTTCTCTGTTCTCCTTTCTAGACAACATGGGTGATACTGTAACTACCTCAAAGGGTTATTCACTGGAAATAACCCATTTTGTCAAGTTCCTGGAGTCTGCCATAATTTGGGTAAAATGTATGAAGTCCTTCTGACCTTTCACAAACTTAAAGTACACCAGACCTATGGCAAAATGTGTATACATCACTGAAGGCTAATGGAGCATTAATAGGTTTTTCAGATGGATAAGAAGAAACTTGCAAGCAGCACCGTGAAGCAGGAGTCCATGGCCGCTTTTAAACTCAGAGAATTTATGCAGGATTTGTAACTTCAAAAGCAGTCCCCATGAGGCTTATGGTTTCCACAGGAGCTCTTGCAGTCTTTGGAGAACTTTGTAAAATGTGGTCCTTTCTTTATAGAAGAAATTATACCTCTCAATGGAACAAAATGCACTAGGCATTTTACAAACTGTAAAAACAGTGTGCAGATATTAATTAAATTTGAACAACCTTGTTTGGAAATTAGCAGTGATGAACACTTTGAAATTTTGTTCTAGATATGTACAGTAAAGAATTTCACTAAGTCTCAGAGTTGACACTTCTAGAGAAGTACTTGTGTTTCTTTTGAGAAATGCATACTGCAAAAACTATGCACTGGTGCCCATAACTAGTGCATGCTTTACGAAAGAACTCAGGAGGCACGAGCTGACCTTTGGGTGATTGGTGCCTGTTAGCAGTGCCAATTAGCATTTTCTCCTAATGGTCTTCCTTTTTTTGTCTCTTTTCTTTGAAAAGTCTAGCAAACCAAAAGGAAAAAATCTCTTCTATGTTAATGTAAGATTAATTTGCTGAGTGAAAAATCACAAAAAGTCTCAAAATATGAAAGTTTATATTCCCCCGGGCAAATTAACTTAAGCTTATTGCACAGCTGTTGTTTTGTGATGTACTCTTAGCAGATATTAATATTCATGATTGAATATTCACTACAAAATATTCTTTTTAGCAATTTCTTTAACTATGTGTTCAAATATGTACACTGACTTTTCATTCTGAGTTCATATAATCTGACGTTACCCACATTGTTTGTAGGAGAAGAATACATTCTCAGTAAGTTGTTTAAGGCACAAGAGTGTGACAGCATGCCAACAGATTATTCTTCCTTTTTAACTCGTTGTTTCATCTGTCGAGTCCGCTGCCTGTTGGACAGTACTTCTGGTTTCCTTGTAAGTATAATTTTGTGAAACAAGCTGTGGCTGAGTAGCACAAATTTCAATGACCTCTTAAATATATTTGAACATGATTGTATGAATTGCATCCACTGACATGGAAATATAATTTTTGGATGGCTTCTATTTTTGACAGTTTTTTTAATTAGTTGAATGTTTTTACTTATGATTTTGCATCATTGGATCTGTCCCAAAGGATGATCTTTATTAGTAAATGCACAGGTAGCATTGCTGTGGTTAAGGATCTATCAGTACTAATGTTACAACTCCTATTTTAGGACACTGTAAACACTCAGTTATAAAGTATGAAATTTTTGTCATTGTTCCAGTATGCAGCTGACTAGAACTTTATATAAGAAAAGAACACAAGTAAGTATTGGGCATCCTTAAGATACTTGATCTGTAATTCTTTAGGAAACCCATAGTATATTTCCATACATACTACTACTTGAATACTTTTCTATATTTATATTCAGTTTAAAAGACCTGACCTCAGATGTCTTCTCTTCCTCCATCCCAAAAACATAAACAACATGACCAATGTCTCCACCTAGCAAAAATTAAAGACGCAAAAAGTGACCATTCTGCTCAGTCTTTTTGTACACCAGCCTAGAAGCCTCCATTTTCCCTTTTCATCTCCCAAACAAAGGGGAAATTAAGATGAAAGATGAGGATTAAAATGATCAGCTAAGAAGAACTCTGTAGAGAAAAGGCTGTGGTCCAAGATTTCCCTGAGCACTGGGCTCAAAGTTTCAGGCAAGGTGGGCAGAGTAACCCTCTTTGCAGCACCCCCTTTCCCCTTGGTCTGAACCGTAACAGGACAATCCCTCCCAGGAAAGGCATCACAAAAATTGTTGGGATTTGGGGGTTCCACAGCAATTTCTCCTTTGCCTACAACAAACTCACCCTCACCAGAACCTTCATTTTCCTACCATTGACTTACACTTTTTCTGTCACTCGTCTATCAGTTTGTAAAGGGTGTCTGTAAAACTTCTCCTGCTCTCACCATTCCCTCCATTTACAGGCAAACACTCTCCTTCTCCTCTAAGTCTTCCTCCTGGGTTACAGCACCTCTTACACCAAATGATATTTTTTCATGGCAATCTGAATCTTCAGTTGTGTTCCCTAGTTTGACTCATGAGATTCCCATCTGGTTTACTTGAAACAGGCCCTGCATTCTCTTCTCTGCTTTCTGTTCTACATCCTCAGAGCGCGCTGTTCCCTCCAGATACTCCCTTCCCGACCCAGAAGGCTCTTTGCTCACCTTCTTCAGCTCCTCCCTTCATTCCACACACACTTGTATCTATTCTCTAAAGCTGGGCCGGCTTTAGCCAGTGCAGGGCCCGATTCGTGGGGCATGTACTCTCCGGGCAGCACTTCAGATTTCTGCGCTCCAGCGGTGGTAACGGGGCCGCGGGGTTGCAGGGCTCCAGCTGCGGGAGCAGGGCAACCGCACTTGCCACTCTCGGGCCGGGGGACCGGGGCCGCCGGGTTGCGGGGCTCCCGCCAAAGGAACGGGGCTGCAGGGTTGCAGGGATCTGGCCGGGACAGCGGGGCTGCGGGATTGTGGGATTCCAGCCGGGCAAGCGGGGCTGCGGGGTTGCGGGGATCCAGCCGGGACAGCAGGGCTGCGGGACTTGCCACGCTGCGACTGGGGAGCGAGGCTGCGGGACTTGCCGCGCTCAGCTGGGAAAGCGGAGCTGCGGGGTTGTGGGGCTCCGGCAGGGGGAGCGGGATTGCGGGGCTCCGGTTGGGAAAGCGGGGCCATGGGTTGCGGGGCTCCGGCAGGGGGAGCAGGCCAAAAGGCAAAAGCTGACATTAACATTGTTTCAGTCTGTGTGTTATTTGACATCGTGTATTCATTGTCACCATAGAAGGGAAGGGCTCTGCATAGATGGAAATTTGCCTGGGCATGTGTAGAAAATGTTAAGTAAAATTTGCTTTAAAAATTAAAGCTGGTGCTTTTGTCATCGTGTCATCATTTTTATTTCTTAGCTTTCAGCTATTTAAGTGAACTCTAAAACTTTCATACTGACTGTTTACTATCTGACTTTGTATCTCTCTAATCTCCTTCATAACCATCATTGACTTTTTTCCATTTTAATACTATCTCATAGTATCAGAGACAGTGAGAAAAAGTAGCAAATAAAGGTACATGATTATCTTTCTATCTCTATAGAGAATGATAGATATACATGCATCTGTCTCACATAGAGAGATGTGATGTATTCCCTGCAGCCAGGGCTGGCTTTAGGAAGTGCGGGGCCCAATTCAAACAGTTTCGATGGGCCCCCGGCAGGGATGACTAAAAAAAAAACATATGTAAAAAAATATGGGGCTTGTACTCACTGGACAGTGCTCCAGTCTTCAGCAACACTTCAGCGATGGGTCCTTCACTCGCTCCAGGTCCTCGGCGACACTGAAGGACCCGCCGCCGAAGACCCAGAGCAAGAGAAGGACCCGCCACCAAAGTGCCACCGAAGACCCAGAGCGCCGCCTATTTCCCAGCTATGTCTATCTGCGTCTCTCCACGGCTCCTCTGCATTTTGCCCCAGCCATGTACTTCCCAGATAGTACACACAATTATTTCACAAGGGCACGGGTGAGAGAGCAAGGAAACTCAGGAATCTTCATCCTGGAGAGATCAGAGCATGGGGAAAAAACCCAGTTCCAGCTGGACACTGAGGCATACAGGAAACTGTTACTTTTGCCATCATAAGCTGCTAGACTTGGCTAATGGAACATGATACAGAACTTCTACTCCAGCAACAGGAAGGGGAAAGGCTAGTTAAAAAGTCTCCATTCTAATCAGTATTATCTCCTCTTTCCACGTTTCAGAAGTTGTTTTGGACAGCCACACATTAAACATAATAAAGATAATGAAATACATACTAAGGGTTTATCTGCATGTGTTAGAACTGATAGAACATGAATATGTTCAATATTATTTGAACATTATGGTCTATAGATCATATTATCGTTTAAGTGTTTTATACATTGAAGGCTTATGATAATTTTATTCTGTTTCTTTACATAACAGACAATGCAGTTTCAAGGTAAACTGAAGTTTCTCTTTGGACAAAAGAAGAAGTCTTCTTCAGGAACAATATTACCACCTCAGCTGTCCTTATTCTGCATAGTGGCACCACTTCTGCTCCCTTCTATGACAGAGCTGAAGATGAAAAGTCTGCTTGTGAAAGCAAAACACAAAGCTGATGATGCATCCACAATGGATACAAAGTATTTTCAAATGAACCTTTTAGTATTTATCATTACTTACTGGGGATATATATTTATTAAACATGTAAAAAGCACAGCTTATTCTAAATATCCCTCTGTTTAAAAGCTCTCAGTCTTAACGATGTCTAGCTTCTTTCAATATTTTTGTTCTTTCTTTGCTATTATTCAAAATATATCAACATCATAAATAGCTGTGTTGGATGTAAAAATGGCAAATAAAAATACATCCATTCATTTGGAGGGAGTTCTCAACTTGCCAAAGTGTGTAGTATGGCTACAGTTTAAAGAATGACCTCATGGGCAAACCTCAGTAGCAAACTAAGGAAAGAGGAACATTTGGACATTAAATGTGCCTGTATGTGCATCTGGATGCATGTGAGGGAAAGGCAGACATGATCTACACTGTAAAATGGTGCCATACTTGTGTATGAACACACTTGTCAACAATTGTGCTAGCTGACCTGGGGCGGAACATGATCCAGCAGTCAGTGTAGCCCAGGACACAGTATGTCCAGTGTTTGCTCCTTGGTAAATTTCCTGCCTCTTTTGTGATAAAATCTCAGATTTAATGTTTAGATTAAAACAATGAGGAGTCCAGTGGCACCTTAAAGACTAACAGATTTATTTGGGCATAAGCTTTCATGGGTAAAAAACCCACTTCTTCAGATGGATGGAGTGAAAATTACAGATACAGGCATAAATAGATATTGGCACATGAAGAGAAGGGAGTTACCTTACAAAAGTGTTTAGATTGTGCTCTGTAACTTGCTCTGAATAGTACCATATACCATGAGTAGTTCCACTGACGACAGACAACTTGTGGAATATGGTACTGTTGTTCATCGTGCACACGACTATCAGAATCTGGCTCTTAGCGTTGTTTTTGTTTGTGCTGTATGTGTACTATATACCCATATGTTATATTTCTGGCAAGTTAACCACTTGATGTCATTTTGACAAGAAAGTAGAGTTGTTGAAAAGTTGAGGCTATAATGGTATATGAAATAGTTGATCTCTAGGTCAACAGTTGGAATATAGCCCAGGTCAGTGGTGATCAGAAGTCACTACCTCTTGTCAGCTTTTCAGTGAACTATGGAAATGAGTTGATGATCTCAGGCCAGTTCCCATTAGAGAATTGTTTATAGCACAAGGATTATTGGCAGTTTCAGCAAAGGCAAAGGTGTAATAGGTATGCAGAATGAACTATCCTTTCACCTCTAGGGTCCCTCCAGTCCCGGGTTGAGGCATATTGGCATTGCAGTGTTAGGGTGCTTACACAGCCAATGTCCATGTCCTACCTTTTCTGTTAATAAAAAAAGAATGATAGGGAATGTCTTCATGCACAGTTAACCTGGGAGATTGAGACCTAGGTTAGCCTGCCCTGGGTCTGAGCAACTCTACTGCAAAGCACTACTCATTATTCTTCTTGCACTCATGTTGTGTGTTTGGGACATAGTCCATGGTTTTTTGTGATGTGTTTCTCAAATGCAGCCACTGTGGCTATACGTGGGCACTAGGAGCTTTTCTTGTGGCCTCAGCCTCCTAGGTGGTGATTTGGTTGAGGGGGGAAGCAGCGGCCCCTCCCCTGTGGCCACTAGCAGTGATTGGGCCTTACCCCGCTCTGGAGACACAAAAGCTGGGGGGTGAGTGAGTTCCCCACCTTCCTGGGATTGGTGGATCAGGCGTCAGCCCTTGAGTGGTGGGTGGCAGGTTCCAGCCATGGGGCTTCAGGCTCCATCCCCAGGCCTTGTCCCCTGCACATAGGGTTTCAGGCTCCGTTCCCTGGCTGTGCGGTGGCAGGCTCTGGCCCCAAGATTATCACATGCACATTACCCCAACCTTTGCTGCCTAGTCCAGTGTCCGATTGTCCCTGGGTCCCACTGCCTCCATCCCCACCTCAGGTTTAATTTGTCCCTGGGCTTTCTGGGGGTGAGTCAGTCTGCTGTGAAAAGTAATACTGGTATGTTTGTTAATATCACTTTTCACAGCAGACTTAGTAGCTGCCAAGTCTTAAAGCAACCAAAAAAGCAAAGAAACAAGAAAAAAGACAAGAATGTTCAAAGCACCTTCTTTGTGTTTCTATTATGTTTAGGTCCCATAAAGAATAGAGACAACTGTACATAATTTTTATTATAGAGTCTGCAAAAAAATGCTACATAAAAATAATGACTTGGACATGTGTATGTACATATTTATATGTTTTTCCTAAAGTTAATTAAGTATTTTAGGAAAAATTGTCAGAGAGGCCACCAGCAACAATTGGTGGACGCACTCTGAGGCCACCTAAAAATTTGTTTGAGAACCCCATCTAGGATTCTTTCCCAGTCCATTGTGTCAACTTTGGGAGAACTCACTTGTCCTTCAAGGAGAATTGTGGGAAGGCACTGGAGGACTATCAGCACTCAAGTGACTTTTACCTGTGTCGTCATTGCAAAGTGGGCAGGTTTTCCATCAAGGTGAAGCAGAACCTGGGCTCTAACCTGTACCCCCAGCCAAGTAAATTAGGCTTAACACATCTCCAAACCTATGTTAAAAGTTTTTCTGTGTGGATGGGGGAGGGGTTGGCTAAAACCCAGGTAACAGCCCAAGTTAACTGTGCAGTGAAGACATCACCTTAGAATCCAGTGAAGTCAGTTTGGCATGATTCACAAGCTCCAAAATGCATTTAAAAATAAAGACTGTGACTGATTGTAAATCTAGACTATGTGATGATTCTTGCTACATGTTGAAGCCTATTTGCTAGCATTTATCTTTAATGCTAACACTCAGATGCCTTGGTTATATAAGAATCTAATAGAATAGAATTTAATGAAAACATTACTATTTATTTCAATCCAATCTAAATGTTGTTATTCCAGGAAATAAGTACTGAGCAGAATAATAATAAATTTAATAATAATTTAATTTTAGTCATTTTTCTTTACAGTATGTACAGTATTCCAGTCCCACACTGGATTGGGCATTCATATGATCCAGAAATTATTGGCAAACATTTAACTTTAATTATCACACATTCAAACCATAACTACTTAGTACATGTTTGCTAGTTTGAAAGTCACGTCTTACACAGTTGTGTGTGTTTGCCCTTAGCTGTATTGTCATTCACTGACCAAATATTTTCACATTGTCTGTCCTCTGCAGTTCAAAAGCTATTTCAGGTCTATGTGAAACAGAATTACAAGGAAGAACCACTTACCATGAAGGTACAGCTTTCACTAATGTGTTACAAAATGCTGAAAACCAGATCAAAGGTATCAGGTTGTAATAATTCTGCATTACTGACAGTTTATGGAGACAATCTTCCTGCCCCCACCCCATTTAAGATTTCCATATTTTAGTCCCTATTTCCCATTTTTCTGTTGTCTGCTATTGTGATGTAGATTAATCAACTATGAGATAGTATTGACACCATAGTCTAGGCATTCTCTAGCTGCCTAGAAATACAATGTTATCAGTTCTCGCAATTTTATCACAAGGCTTGTGATATTAAATGTGTTTTCTTAAAGCTCCAGCCCCCAGATTCATGTGATTACAGGTATAGTAGGCTGTAGCTCTCTAGTGCTTCCTGGGGAAAGGGTGGGCATTGCTCCTGCCTCAGTTGCTGAGGCACAGCCCTCCAGCTGTGCTAGCTGAGGTGTCAGCCCCCCGTGTGTGGGGAAGGTTAAAATAGTCCAAGCAAAAAGGCCTTTGGGAAGCTGAAGAGAAAGGTATCAGCCCTTCTCCTTTTTGAGGAGAGCTGGTCGGCCAAGGCTCTCAAGTAGTTTCCCTATCAGTAACCCCTTCTTCCAGAGCCTGGACAGCTGTGGGATGCAGTCCTGCTCCTTCAGAGTGCCACACAGGCTGCACTGAGCAGGGAGTCTCCCTTTTAAGGCCCCACCCCTCTCCAGGCTTGACATTCCTTACAGGTGGCCAGGTTGAGGCTGATTGTGCCCAGAGGAGCTCTTTAACCCTCTCCTGAGTAGGGTTGAGATCTGCCCCACCGCAACCTGAAAAGTCTTAGCATTCATTAAAAACAAAGGGGGGTTTCTCATGGTTGAAGCAAAAATCTTGAAAACATGATGTGAGTGTACCTTAACAGTGCAAAACCAGACAGCAAATAAAAAGCAATGAAAATGTATTGGTTTTTTATGGGTTTTGGTTTTGATTGTCTGTTTTTTGGTAATCTGATTTATGATTTCTGAATGCTTGGGACTTACACTACTATGAGAATCTATGATCTGCTCTAGCTGTCTTTTACAAATTGGCAGGGTGTTTAATATAAAATGTAAGAATTTAGTATTCCTCTTTGCTGACTTTTGATAGTTATTTCTCCTCAAGCCTTCCCTTCTCCCTCTTCCCTATACAGATAACTCTATTAACTTCTGTTTTGTACAGGCTTGAAACCTTGAAGTCATACTTGCTTTAATACAAGTTCTCTATCACAGCCACTTTCACTATCTAGTTTCTCTTGAATCTTTTATTATTAGACAGGCAAAATCTGTACTGAACTGACGATACTGCAAAATCTCACTGATTACAGTTTAAGTGTTTGCAAATTGAATCTGTAATCTTTTTTCCCAGTGTGCATTCTTGTCTGTAATTTGCCTAGTTAATCTTAACCATAACACATTTTGACCTGCACTTTTCTGTATAACAGATACCAAGCATATTTGCGAGTGTCCAGTAGTTTATTAGGTTATATAAAACTAATATTAAAATTGTTTGCACTAGAATATATTTTCTTTTAATTTTTATAGCAAACAATGGAGAAAATGGCATTTCTCTATTCAAAGTACTAAGAAATGAAGATCACTGGGTCTGGGTACAAGCTAATACTCAAGTTCTGTACAGGACTGGCTGTTCAGAATACGTCATTGCCTCGCAGCAAGCTCTGAAGTAAGTATATTTACATTTTCCTGTAGTTCTGAAAGATAAAGAGACTATTCACCAAAAATAGGACTTTTGTGTCTTAGAAGCACAAGTTCCTCTGAAAGTCAATGAGACTTGTGCTCCTAAATCACATAGGTAGGATTTTCAAGAGTGTCTAATTTCATTAGAGATGTCACTTTGCCAGGATAATTTATGTGGGAAGCACTCAAGTACTGTTGTAACAGGCACTAGTGCAAAACCCTAAGATGGATGACTACTGACTTCACAAGCCCTTTGAGTGGGCCTTACTCAACACAGTGTTTGTATTCTTCAAAGTGGCAGTTCCTAGAGGTGCACAGATCCTATCTCCATAGTAGGTTGAATTATATGGCAGCAAGAAGAGCCTCTCATGGAAGCCAAAATAAACCCCTAAACAAATTATCTCTACAGTAGACTAATAGAGAGCTGATGGAGAGGAAAGTTCATGCAAATATGCTTTCTACCAGTTGACTTTCACAACTCCCAATTCTTAAGACTCCCATTTAGAAACAACTGGGAGTCAATCCAGCTCTGGATTACAATAATTCTCTTTTTGTGGCTGCAGATTTGGGGATGGTACTGGCCTTCTAAAGTATGGGGAACACATTCAGAACAAGAAAAACTATGACGGAGGTTCTCTTCAGCAACCAGCAGAGTGTGCTGCAGGAAGCCTCCACTGTCCTCCTTGGTTGCCAGTGTCCTCTTATTTTATAATATTTGGGAACCATGGTCATTTCTTGCTCTTTATGGGTGATAGCTGAATGATGTTATCAGAGGTATGGATTATAAAGTATCCTTGAATCTCACCCTTTAAACATTTTCTGGGATGATGTAAATAAAGAAGCTTGTGTTCAATGCAAAAGGTGTAGGTTCCCCTGGGAGTAGAATCTGTGCTCATCTTAGGAACCCATTTCTTATTACTATCAATATAAACCTCCCTAATCACATGTTCTCTATTATTTGGTCTACCTGTGCCCATTGAACTGTACATAGACCCCGTCTATGTAGATCTCCCTCTTCTCCACAAAAGAAGCTCAGCCATATTTCTGGCATGGTCTCTTACACCCCCCATGGACCTTATAGAGGCCTCTCTGTAGTGTGTGCTGAGGAAGAAGGTGGAGAGTTTGTGGGATGGGTGCAGGGCCAGGAGATACGCACAGAACCCCCTCTCAATCTATGAAAACTGTATTTAGATTGTGGCCCCTTGGCTTTGTTGCTTTTTGCCTCTGTTTCTCTCTCTGTTCCCACCTGTCTTCAGTTTCTGTGTGTTCTTCTTTTCTGCCTGTGTGCACATACACACAAAACAAGACTCAGCAAAAAGCCCCTCTGCCCACATAATCCAAAACTCCTGGGTGCTCTGTTAAGCCTTGTCTCATGGAATGTGGCTCCTCTCCCACCTTCTCCCCACAGAAACTGCACAGATTCCAATGGTTGTGCCTTTACCATATCTTTTTATTTTAAAAGTTCCCTCCACCTTTTTCACAACCTTCCCCATGCAACAGTCTATTTACAGTGCTAACATAGCTTTTGGCCCTCTCATCAGGGCCTGAGGGGAACAGAAGTTTCCCTGTTCTGAACCTCTGTGTGGCGTGGCGTGGCTCGGCTCGGCTCGGCTAACCCTGTTCCTCCCTCTCCCCCTTTTACACTTCCTTCCTGTGCTTCTTCTTATCAGCTATGGGCTGGTGAGATAATTGGCTCAGTTGGCCAGCCTGATTAATTCCCCCCATCAGTTTTCCCCAGGGGGAACTAATTAATATCTAAGTGATCAGAGTGCAGGCTCACCTGTTTGCACTCTGCACTCTGTCATGCCTTGTTTTAGAAGTAGCCCTTTAGCTGTCTCACAGCTATATTAAGTACAGGGCACATTCTCACATCAATTTCAATAAATTTTTAACTAAAGACATAACAAGGTTTAACCCAGCTCATAACAGCACCCCCAATCTCAGCTCCTCCTCATCAGCAGGATGAGGCCTAAAAGGTGCCACCCAATAATCCATCCCAAACAGAAAAAAAAATTAATTAAAAAAATTACAAATGGTATAAACTTACGGTGTCTTTCTGTCAGACTGTCAGGGCAGAAATATAGGTAGTTGGACCGAGTGGTTAAAGTAGGGTAGGGGGCCAGATCCCTATGCCAGCTGGGGTTCAAAACCAGAAGGTCAGGAGCTGAGTGTCAGTTACCATGAAGGGCAATTTAAGAAACCAGGCGGTCAGTGTCAGGATACAACAGCTGGGTGAGCAATTTAAGAAACCAGGTAGTCAGTGTCAGGATACAACAGCTGGGTGAGCAATATGAAGCAGGGTGAAGTCCAGTTGTATGGACAGCTTCCTCTTCCTCCTTCCTGCTTAAGTAGGAGGAGCTGGTCAGTCTGGTGCACCGGTGTTCCACCATTTGAGACCCAGGGCTGGAGCCTTCTATCTAACCTGGGCTTCAAGGAGTCCCAGTTCTAGCTGATGCCAGTAAGCATCAAGTGGAAGATTGGAGCATGATGTCCCCCCTGCCAGGAACCCTGCAGACCCAGGTGTGAGACTCCTGGGTTGTGACACGATCCTATGCCACAGACACATCCAGTGGGCAACACTGGTCCAAGTTTTTCAAGGTGTCTCCTGTAGAAGGCTCATACCAGGGTTGGGGCATGAGTATTTTCTGCTTTCTCCAGGTCCACTTATCAAGGCTGTAGCCCTCTCAGTTAGATACTAGAGCCTACCTCATTTAAGTTTAGCATCTAAGACTTTGTGACTGATGTATTCTTCATGCCCTGTATATGCACTGGTGGGAGAGGTCCTGTGGGGAAATGAATTCTCTGAGAATGGTTTTAGGAGTGATACATAGAACACCAGGTGGATTCTAAGGGATCGAGATAGGTGGAGCTTGATGGGAACCAGGTTAATTTGTTGCCAGATTTGATAGGGGCCAAGGAACAGGTAGTCAAACTTACGAGAGAGTCTGTCCATACGAAGGGTCTCTGTTGAGAGCCATACTTTTGTCTCACTGAACAGGTAGGGCTCTGCTACTGAGGCTGATCTATGTGCCATTTGTAGTCTTTCATTTTTTCGAGGTGTTCCTCACTTCCTCCTGGATTTCATGGATCCATTGTACTGATCTGAGGGGGTCAGGGTAGAAGAGGTCAAGGGTAGCTTTGGTGAAATTCAGGGTTGTACCCAGAGTCAGAGCAAAAAAAAAAAAAAGTGGGGGGGCTTGGGTCCATGGATGCCTGGTCTGCATTATTACATGCAAACTCAGCATAGACTCAACATCCTGGTGATAATTGACATAGCATTGCAGGTATTGTTCAAGGATCTAATTCACCTTCTCTGGCTGTTCAACTGGGATGGTAGGTGGAGGTGTGGTATCTATGTATCCTCAGTAACATAGTTTCATGCTAGAACCAGGAAGTGAATTGTGGCCCTTGATTGGAGGTAACATGATCAGGGAGGCCATGGAGACTGACTATGTGGTTTATCCATAGCTGGGCAGTTTCCACAGTAAAGGGTGGACCGATTCAAGGAATTAAGTGGGCCATCTTGGAGAAGTTGTCTACCACAGTCCAAATCTAGTAATTCCATGATGAAACCTAAGGCAATGGCTGTTTGGGGTCAGGATGGGTTTTCCAGAGGTTGGGAAAAGTTGCAGGGTTCAAGGTTTAGCTCCTTGACAGAGGTGCATATATCGCAGAAAGCCTGCATTGAATGCCTGCATTGAGGGGCACTGTGATATTACCCAGGATACAATTTGGACTGTTGAACAGCTGTGTCCTCTCAATTCTCTATGCTAGGGTACCTTTTACACTGCTTCGCTGTGAGAGTAACCACTCCTGGTCTGCTCACATTCTGCCTCCAGCATGTAAATTGCTCCCAGCTATACAGTATGAATGCTATGGCCAACCACTCTTGAATTACACTGCAGAACAACAACAGCAAATTCCCAGTCCCAGATTTTCCCCCGGAAATGTGTTTCTTGTACTGTCCAGCCCTCTCCTGGAAAACACTAGCTCATATAAAGTACATCTTTTATTAATAGAAAATGGTGCACAAATTCTGTTATCTCAAATGGATTTTCCCAAACACTTCCATTCAAACACACTGTTTTCGATAAAACAATAAAACAAGTTTATTTACTATAGACAAATAGATTTTAAGCAATTACAAGTAATGAGGCATAAAAGTCAAAATTGGTTACAAGGAAATAAAAGGTAAACTGCAACCAATACCTAACAAGCAGCTAAGTAAATTCAAAGCAAAAGTCTCTCTCACCCCATGCATCAGCAGTCTTACTGGCTGAAATCCTTTCGATAGGATCCCTCCCTCAGTCCAAAGCTATTTCTTTGTTCCTCAGGTGTTGCAGCTGCCAAGGATAGAGAAAAAAGGGAGGGATAACTTGGGTCATCTGTTCCCCATTCTTATACTTTTCTTCTTCTTTGAGAATCATCTCCAGCTGGGGTTTAGGAGACAAGAAGTCTGTGGGAAGCTGTTTCTTTGCCAAGATGTAAATTTTTCATTCACACCCTTTTTCCTGCCAGTTAACCAGGTGATAGTTCATTTGGTTTCATTGTCATCCAGCTGAGGCATCTACTTGCCTATTGTTTCCGAGGAACTGGTTTGTGGCTGCTTTTCTAAACCAGGAACATGTCTCAGTAATGTTATACCATAGGATTTTATAACTTTGCATACAATGTTGCTGCACATATTTTACTGGGACAATAATGATCAGCAAATTGTGAGTTTTCAAATGATACCTCACAAGCCGTACTTTGTACAAAAATTATCATAGTCTTGATACATAGGGGTACAGATTGTCACAGGCACATTTGAAGCCAGCAGAAGAAGGAGGACACTTGGCTGTTAGAGCACCCAAAGTGTCCCATCAGTGGGGAGTCATGACATAACGGTACAACAGCCACTCTTGCTGGACCCAGGGGAATGTAAATACAGTTATTTGCAAAGGTGGTTACCTCCCAGGTGTCATGTGGCTCTTTGTTTATGTCAGATAGTTCACTGAATGGAATCCCTGAGGCAGAGACAGAACAGATAGTGACAGAGAGCTGCATTAAGAACGTTTCAAGGCTTGAGAATGTGGGTCAGTTGCTGGCTGAGGTGTTGTGGATTGGGACTATATTCTCCCTTTTGGGGCAGGGCATTGGCCTTGCCATGTTTAGTCCTGGGGCAGTATGTAATGGTAAAGCTGAATTGTGAGATTAACAAGGCCCAATGAAGCTGTCATTGGTTCGGGGCCTTAGCCCTGCAGAAATTCTCCAGGTTTTTATGGTTGGTAAATATTTGGACTCACAGATGAGCCCATTCTAAGTAATGTCACCACTCCTTAAAGGCAATTTTGATTGCCAGAAGTTCTTTATCTAGGATCTCACAGTTTTTCTCTCTGGGGGTAAGTTTTCTAAAGTAATAGGTGTGTGGGTGCGTTACTTGTTTTTGAGAGAGAATCAGGTTGGAGATGAACTCCAGCAAAAGTTTGGATGACATCTGGGTGGGCCAATATGGGAGCCATAGTGAGGGGTGCAATTTGCTTCAAAAAATTTGGAATGAACCATCAATAGAAATTTGCAAAACCCAAAAACCACTGTAGGTCATATACATTGTGGGGTGCTGCCCAGCCATGGACAGCCTGGAGTTTGTGCAGGTCCATCATGATTCCCTCTAGGAACAGAATAAAATCCATGAACTCTTGGGAGAGCTGGTCAAATGCACACTTCTGGAGCTTGGCATAAAGACCATTGTAGCCTCTCCAGAACAGTTCGGACATGAATGGTATGCTTTTCAGCATTGTCTGAAAAGACCAATGTATTGTCCAGACAGACCACGGCGCACAATCCAATATGTCTCGTAACACATTGTTAATAAAATGTTGGGAGTTTGTCAGCACATTTGTCAGCCCTAATGGCATCACTAAATATTCAAAGTAGCTGTAGCAGGTTCGGAAGGCAGTCTTCCATTCATTCCCAGCCCTGATGCACATGAAGTTGAAGGCTCACCAGAGGTCCAGTTTCTGGACATGTGGCCTCTATACAGTCCAGTAATTCTGGAATCAGGGGTAGTGGATACCAGTTCCTGATCATTATCTGGTTTAAGGCTCAGTTGTCAAGCTAGAGTTGGAAACTGCCATTTTTTCCCTTGATGAAGAGGACCAGTGCACCAGCTGGTGAGGTTGACTTGAGAATGACCCCTCTGGCCAGGTTCTCCTGGAGGTATTTACTTAGTGCAGCTAGCTCAGGTTCTGACATGGCATAAATCCACCTGAATGGTATTTACGCTCCCAGCTGCAATTCTGTGGCGCCGTCACAGTCCTGATGTAGAGGGAGGGTTTCTGTGAGCTTCTTTTCAAACATTTTGGCATGGTCATGATATTTAAGATGGAGTTCTGAAGTAGGTTTGGTGGGCATCCCTACTTTGGTGATCATCTCCACCTGAAGCCCCCGAGTGCTGGGGCAATGTTGATTTACTCCTGAAAATACTGCTTACAGAATTTTGAAGAGAAACTGCCCTCCTGCTTTTACCAATGAATGAGGTGATTATGAAGAGTCCTCCAAGAGAAGCCAAGAATCAGAGGGGAGTGCGGGGACTGAATGATGCTGAATCAAAATATTTCTCAGTGCCCCTGGATAATGGCTTCCAGGTGGACTGTATTTTCGATCATTAGACCTGAAGAAAGATGGGAGCCATCAGCCATCAATATTTTCCATAGGTACAGAGTGGCTTTGTGTCACAAAGGAATCTGCAGGGCCTGGGTTGTCACTGCATCTATGAAATTGTCAGCTGCTCTTGAATCAATGAGGGTTCATTAGATGGGAATCCATTGGGGGTCTCCAGGGATGCGCAGTCAGATAGGCACCTGCAAGTGGGAAGCCCCTGGATGGAGCTGGGTGCATGCCCCAGGCAGGACTGAGGTGCAGGGGAATTCTTTTTTCACACAGCCCAGGGCAGTCTTCCTTACTGACCCTGAAGTGACTCATTTCTTGGGTTCCTTGGAGCTTGCACAGGACAGGCAGAAGGTTTCCCACAATAGAAGCATAGGTGGTGCCAAGAGAATTGCTCCTTTTCTTTGGGGCTGAGCTGTCAATGAGCCAGATCCACCTGCACTGGTTCAGCAGGTGAAACAGGCACCAGTTAATAGTACATGGATGGGGGCCGCAGGGACCCTCATTTTCCTCCCTTCATTCCTGTAACTGAATATCTATGTGGACGGCAAGGTCAATGAAGGTGTCCAGACCCATGGGCATCTACATGTGGCCAGTTCATCTTTGATTTCCTCCTGCAGACTTCACCAGAATTGGTACTGCTGCACTGTCTTGTTCCACTCCATGGTCACAATGAGA
Organism: Chelonoidis abingdonii; assembly: GCF_003597395.2. Classification (NCBI taxonomy): domain Eukaryota; kingdom Metazoa; phylum Chordata; order Testudines; family Testudinidae; genus Chelonoidis; species Chelonoidis abingdonii. The sequence continues at coordinate 122,724,824 of NC_133770.1, forward strand.
TGATGGAAATGGGCCACATAGTAAGCAACAGCTACCCTGCCACTGCCAGAATTTCCTTTGAGCAGCCTTGGCCAAATCACTCATATAGATTGGAGGAAGGCATTCCAATTTGACAAAACTACTGTTACTCTCCAGCAAGGGGGAGGCCCAGTCCAACACCTCCCCCATCAGCAGGCAGATTACCAAGACCAAGACCATGTTGGCCGGGTCAGAGGTGTACATCTGGGGATGCAACATGAATAGAAAGCACCATTGGTCCATGAAACCCCAGAATTGCTAGTGACTCCCATCGAATTGCAATGGTAGGGGTTCTGTGGGCCCAGCCTTTCTGTCCCTCCACCCAGTCATTAGTTTGAATTGAATGTTGAATTGAGCCAACTGAGTCTCCCAGAATTTTGCCCTCAAAGATACTGTGTTTTTGCATTATTTGAGCTGGGACAACCCCCTAGTCTCTCCCTTTTGGGCCCTGTGGGTGATAAACAAGGTAGAAAACAGTTGAAAATGTCTGATCTTACCCAGTTCCTCTGGCTGGCCCAAGTCCTCATCCATGTGGCTGCTTTCCACTGTGGTCAGTGACGCTTTGATTTCGTTCTAGAGCTGATTTTTTAAATCCATAAATCCTTGATCCAGCTCATCTCAATTAGCAAGTTCGGGATTAGCTATAGCTTGCTTGGTCTTCATTGTTTTATAGAAAAACTTCTGGTCTATGTCAGTTAGATTGCTGGTCACCTCACCAACCCATTTTATCATTCCAGACTCGGAGTTTTGCAGCTGGAATTCCCAATCAGTCCAAATGCTTTGTAGTTGTTCCGCCAACAGAGTTTTCACCTCTGCCTGCAAGTCATCTTTGAGCTCTTTCTGGTAAACCTCCAGATGCTGCTTTAATCCCTGTTGTGAAGCCTCTAGCTCCTGTTTCAGGTCTTGTTTTAAATCATGTTAGTCCTGTTATAATTCCTGATGACCTCTTTTGCTCTCTACAAGCACCTCCATTATTTGTTCTATCTTGGTTCAGTAGGAACACCAGCTCATAGTCTCACTCCTTGGAAACTGGATCTCACTCCTCGCATCAGTGTTACTCATTTCAGACCTGTGCAGCTAGTCAAAGTTTAGGGCCCTGGGGATTTTCCAGCTGGACGCACAACTTGATGCAGTCTGGTAGTTTCTTTGATGCAATCTTGTTTATTTACAAACCATGTACAAAGTTCTGCTTCTCCAAGTGCAGGAGGAACCAAGAACAAAAGGAGTAGTTTCTTAACTCAGAGCCTCAAGCCTCTTTAGCCAATAGACTCAAAAACTCTCTACCTTTCTCCAAGGTCGCACTGTACTCCTCAGCCATTGGTTGGCTTTTTTTTTTTTTTTTTTTTTGCCTCTGCCTTTCTCTGTGTTCTTATCTGTCACTAGTTTCTATATGTTCTCTCTTGCCATGGTACACGTATGTGTGTGCACACAAAAAACAATACTCAATAACAAGCCACTCTGCCTACGCAATCCAAAACTCCTGGGTGGGCTCTATTAGCCCTTCTTTTGGATGTGGCCCCTTAACTGTCCCACAGTTATCTTAAGTGAAGGGTATGTTCACACATCAATTTCGATGAGGTTTTAATACAACCCGTAACAAAATTTAACCCCACTTGTAACAATACGAGCTGTATCTTTCCCACTTTGGCTGTCCCAGGGCTGGGAAGCAGGAGAGGAGGCAGTGGGCCTCTGTACAGATAGCTCTTGCTTCCTGCATATGCCCCAGAATAATTTCTAGACATCTTTCAGCTGTAGGGGGTGGATCCCATAATCTTGCCTATGAAGAGAGAAACCCCATCTCTCCCCAGGGAATCCTTCTCTCAAAATCTCCTGCAATCTGTTACTCTACTCCAGAGAATGAATTGGACCATTAAGAAGCAGACTCAAGATGGCTTCTCTTCTTGTTCAAGTCTCTATTTTTGTGTTTGTTTTCTGTGTAATTTAGGAAACTTTTTGATTCATATTTGGATGCCTTTGTTACCCAGTGGATAGTTAAATACCTCTATTGAGCATGGTAATCATGTGGCATGGAGTACCATGAGCATTGGTCCATGAAGTTCCATTTTTATTGTCCCCTAGCTAGACCAGGTGTGCTGTAGCAGATACTTAACTGTTGTTTTTGTATTTTGTTCATCACCACTTGCATCCTTGCCCCACAGTCTGCCTTTTCAAATTGTGCAGTAGCTTGCTGGAAATGTAAATCTGTTTGCCATAAAATGGCATCCTTTCCCTCATTATCCTCCTACCTATATACAAATACTTTAGTATAATGCTTATCTTCATGCTTTATTTCAGAACAGTCCCATCTTCTGCTTTACTTTTTACACTGGATGTTAGGTTTTTCCTCCCACTTTTCACTGATTTCTAAAAGCTACTGTTGCTACATCATATTTGTCTGTCTTCGTGAGATGTTAATATTTAGCAGGGGGTTGAAATCCATTAATATTATAAGTACATAGTTACAACTTCTGTGTCCCTCCTTAATCTGTTTGTTGTAATGTGACAGGTTCCACATTATAACAGCATGGGCTCCCCCTACTGGAGGTTCTTGTATTTACACACTGAACCCATTCTCAAACAAAAAATTACAAGTATTGAGCTAAGTAACTAGCTTCTGAAATCCCTATCAGTTTTCTCTCTCTTCCATTTTGAGTTTCTAATTCTGATACCACTTTTCCCCAAACCAGTTTGGCTCTGTACCTTAAATAACTTGGATTCAGTGTCTCACATCTTTCCTCTCTGATTAATCAAAGTCCCAAGAATTACTATACCTATTATCCAAAACTTAAGGCCAACTTTTTCATAATTTTGTGTGCTTCAGGTGTAGCTAGTAAGAACTAAGGGATCACTGCAGCTCATAAAATCAAGTAGAAGATGTCTCAAGCTGGACACATGAAAATGGAAACACCCAAATTAGTGAATGCTTGGGAATACTAGTCTGGCCACTTCCTCTGAGCACTTCTTTCATCTCCTACAACAAACTGTTCTGAAAAAAACACACCTCTGCAGCTCTCACTCAAACCACTTAAATCAAAAAGTTCCTAACTATGTAGTACTATTTCGTTTAAACTACTGTGAACTCTATTTTATTCCATACTATAGAAACCATTCTCTGTACTGGTATACTATGTTGAATAAACCATTCTAAACCATTATAAGATTATTTGGTATGAGTATGAGATTCCTGCATTACTCAAATATGAATGAAACTTCTATTGTAGCACTCCATTCTATATTCTACATGGGTGACACACAGTACGGGAAAAATATTTTAGAAACATTTGACTGACTGACTTTTTCTACCTTTATTGAAAGGGAAGAAGATATACACCTGAAGGTACCAAAGAACATCACAAATTTGAAAGGACACAAGGAAGCACTTAACTATAACTGTGCCATTGAAACTTTGGGACAGATGAAGCATCTTAACTGGACAGCTGTAAAAAATGAACAGGATAGCATCAAAGTGAAATTTGAACCTAATACAAATGACAAGTGTTTCATGGAAGAGGAATCTCTCAATTCTAACACATTACTTTTAGGTATCCAAAACAACTGCAACACGAACAACATTTGGACTTTAAAAAATTCCTCAAGTTCTTGTTCTGTAAATCAACGCATGAATACATGTCCGAGCAGAAAAGTTGGACCGTTCTGCAACAGAGATCAAAGTCTTTTAAATTTAGCATCAACCTGTCCTTCCCACTGGGGTACTACAGAAAATTGCCAGTCTTATTCAGGCTTACAGCAATTTACAGTGGAGAACTACACTACAGACCCTGTGAAATTACAACATCCACTGATGTACCCAGAAACTCTATACAACACAGTATTTCCTCTAGATATGCCCATCAAAACTGAATATGATTCTGATTCTGAAAATGTAGCTGATAGTTACATGATGTCACAAAGTCGAGCCTGGCTGGATGAGAATGGTATGGTGAAAAAGCAGCTGACTGGCTACCCTAACATGGTGCACCTTAAAACAGAATCGGACCTCAGTGAACAACTATCTCCTTGTCAAAAACAAAAGCACTGTGCTTACACACCACACAATTGGCAATGCATTGTAACAAATCATACCAACAATATGAATAGAAACAGATCATGTAAAGGGTTACATAACAAAGAGATGACACAGGTTTGCCCCCAGAACTCTGCATGCTTGGAAAGCATCCACGACTTTCAGCGTACAGACTTCTACAATCAGTTCTACAACCCCAATTCAGGAGAAGAGAGAGAGCAGAATAACCAGATTTTTAAGATGCAATGTGAGTTTAAAAATCCCTGCTTGGTTCACGCAATCAAGCGTGAATCCTCGGATTCTCCATCATTGTCTGATAATGGGCAGGATGGAATAGAGATGATCTTCCCTGAAAATGCATTAACAGGTCCTATGCCTCATAAAACAACTGAATGTACATTTTTACAATAGATTTGTAGCATCTGGAATATTTATGATATTGAAAAATAAGAAGAAGTTGTAGATGTTGGACTACATGAGTAACTACAATTAAAAACCAAAGAGAAAAGATTTAAAAAAAAATTACTCTTTTTAGTGATCTTTGGGAATGGGGTGAAGTAAAACTACAGATATCATGGCAAAGTGCTAATTTAGACTTCCTATAGGTGTACCAGTTTAACTTTTTCAAGCTTCCCCTTTTATCTGTTGTATATCTGACTGCATTATTAACGTCTAACTGTATCTTCCTCTTGCCTTTATTCTATTGTTCATGGCATGATGTGGGTGAAATCCTGGCCCCACTGTGAAGTCAATGGCAAAATTCCTATTGACTTCACTAAGACCAGCATTTCAACCTGTGAATCTAAGGTCTATATTTTTATTTTTAGTTTCTCCAGTAAAAGGGATCAGCTATTGCCTTCTCCCCACATTAATTTAATCACCTTCAGGCAAGGGCTTCTCAAATCACAATTGCTTAATTTATAGGAAGACCGTTATAGTGGTAGACTCAGGGACTCAATCTATTTAGCTTGACAAATAGAACGTTAAAGGGTGATCTGATCACAGTCTATAAGTACCTACACGAGGAACACATTTAATAATGGATTCTTCAGTCTAACAGACAAAGGTATAACATGATCCAATGGCTAGTAGTCGATGGTAGACTAATACAGACTGAAAATAAGGTGCAAATTTTTAAACAGCAAGAGTAATTGACCATTAGAACAACTTTCAAAGGGTTGTGGTGGATTCTCCATCATTGGCAATTTTAAATCAAGTTGGGATGTTTTTCTAACAGGAATGCTCTAGGAATTATTTAGGGGACATTCTACGGCCTGTGTTATACAGGAGGTCACACTAGATGATCACAATGGTCCTGTCTGGTCTTGGAATCTACAAATCTGTTAACTCAAAATCCAGTCACCTTACAAAACCGAGCTACAATTATTTTCAGCTACTATACCTCTTCCTTAGTTACCCTGACAATTTTTATGTTTTACCAATCACATTTCCTATATTGAAAATATTAATCTCTCCTTGTTGCTTTTTGAAAGATCCACATAAAAAACAGGAAAATTTGACTAATTATCCATTATGCAGGAGAGATAGTGACACACAGTGTTAAATTCATACACTTACAAAAATTGTGTTACTTGTAACATTAATTGGAGAGAAAGTCAGACAATTTTTTTTAATTTGATGATGTCTCTTTAATTGGTCACTGTGCTGTCACCTGACTTCATGACTAGTTCCCATGCCAGTCTTCAGGTGATTATGGGAACAATTTTTCAAAAGCACCTAGGAGTACATCTGCACTGCAATAAAAGACCCCTGGCTCAGATCAGCTGACCTCGGGCTCACGGGACTTGGGCTGCAGAGCTATAAAATTGCAGTATAGATGTTCAAGCTCAGGTTTCAGAGGGGTAGCCGTGTTAGTCTGGATCTGTAAAAACAGCAGAGAATCCTGTGGCACCTTATAGACTAACAGACGAAGTGAGTATTCACCCATGAAAGCTCATGCTCCAAAACATCTGTTAGTCTATAAGGTGCCACAGGATTCTCTGCTGCAAGCTCAGGTTGTAGTCTGGGCTCTGAGACCATGCAAGAGAAGTGGGTCTCAGAGCCCAGGCTCTAGCCCAAGCCCAAACCCAAACATCTACATTGCAATTTTTAGCCCTGCAGCCCAAGTCCTGTGAGTCTGAGTCTGCTGACCCAGGCTCTGAGACTAAGTTCCATGGATTTTTTATTTGTAGTGTAGATATGCCCTAAGTCACTTAGGTTCTTGTGAAAATTTTGCCCTAGGTCCTTTCATGTAGAAGGTTGCTGAGTTATTTTATTTGTACTGAAAACAATATAATGCAATCTACAACTTCTATTTTGTTTTTTATTGTTCGCTTCCTGCACTACTGTTTTTAAATTGCACTATTTCAACTTTAAATCACTTTCCCATATATAAAAGGCATATTATGAAGAAAATGCTTAGATATATTTGTGATTTTTATAAAGCTTAGAGTAAACATTTTCTTATTCAAAATGTTACAACTAGTTAGAATGTTTTCATTTCAGTAACTGCTAGTCAGTGATGGCGAGATTGATAACTGATGACAATCTGGCCTGAGTAAGGGGCACTGTGTAGTTGCATTGCTCCAGAAGTACAGCAGGGATATTATTGTGACTCAACCTCCTGGAGGCTGCTCTCTGCTCCACCTCTGTTCTCTCATCTGCAATACAGGTAGGCCACACAGGGAAGTAAGGAGCACCTTGTGCCCCCTTATATACCTGCACTGGCACAGAGAGTGACAATCTTGCCCTCATACTCTACTCTTACAATAACTATTTTGGGACTAATTCAGATTTGAGTCTAAAGAGGGCGTAATCCATACCTCCATCTGGGTCTCAGTGTTCATGTTTCCTAAATTTAGGATCCAATCCCACAACTTGTTCCGCACAGACAAAACTCTGCATCCATGTGGAGCCCCACAGTTACTGGGGTTCTGTATGGCCCCTAGGATCCAGGGGCAGCTCCAGGCCCCAGCACGCCAAGTGCATGCTTGGGGCGGCATGCCGCGGCCGGTCGCCGGGAGGGCGGCAGGCAGCCAGCCTTCGGTGGCTTGCCTGCGGAGGGTCCGCTGGTCCCGTGGCTCCGGTGGAGCGCCCCCCGCGGCATGCCGCAGTGCTTGGGATGGCGAAATGTCTGGAGCCGCCCCTGGCAGGCAGGCTGCCTTCCGCGGCTTGCCTGCGGAGGGTCCGCTGGTCCCACAGCTTCGGAGGACCTCCGCCGAAGCCGTGGGACCAGCGGACCCTCCACAGGCAAACCGCTGGAGGCAACCTGCCTGCCGTGCTTGGAGCAGCAAAATCCCTACAGCCGCCCCTGCTAGGATCTGTCCTTATGGAACAAGTTCCAGGACTGGGACTACAGACTTTTTTTAGACTCCTTTAGACTAACTAACTTAGACTCTCTCCCATTTACCAACAGGTAACTCATATCCTGCCTAACACATCAGTTCTGAATTTGACCCACTGGACCTGATTTTCCACTGCCTGGCACCTTGAGTAGTCATTTAAATCTGTGCAAAGTGGGCGTCAATTTTACCAGCTCAGAATGGTAGCATTTTACACTTACTTTGCATAGATGGAAATGACTACAGAAGGTGCAAGGTGGGTGAGATAATATCTTCTATGGGACCAACTTCTGTTGGTGAGAGAGACAAGCTTTCAAACTATACAGAGCTCTTTTTCTTTATGTACCATAGAACCTCAGCGTTACAAACACCTTGGAAATGGAGGTTGTTCGTAATTGAACAAAACACTATAGTGTTCTTTCAAAAGTTTACAGCTGATCATTGACTTAATACAGCTTTGAAACTTTACTATGCAGAAGAAGAATGCTGCTTTTAACCATCTTAATTTCAATGAAACAAACACAGAAACAGTTTCCTGACTTAGTCAAATCTTTTTTTAAAAAACATTTCCCTTTATTTTTTTAGCAGTTTAACACAGTAGTATCAGTAGTATACAGTATTCTGTTTGTGTTTTTGTTTTTGTTTTTGTCTTTGCTGCTGCTTGATTGTGGTCAGTTTGTAACGCCAATGTTCATAACTCTGAGGTTCTACTATAGCTCAAAAGCTTGTCTGTCTCAGCAACAGAAATTGGTCCAATAAAAGATATTACCTCACCCACCTTGTCTCTCTAATATCCTGGGACCAACATGGCTACAACTACACTGCATACAGAAGGTGCAAGGCAGTAGAGGATCAAGCCCACTGAGACTCAGTGTAAGGGAATCTAAAAGGGTATAATTCACATGAAGAGATGCCAGGAGGCAGGAGTATAGCAAGAAAAACAACTCACGGGAGAGTATATAAATGTGTTAGTTGAAGTAAACCAACATCTTCAGGCTCCTAGGTGTGTAAATTACATCAGTTTACACTCCTTTGTGATCTGAGGGAGCCTGAGTCTAAATTAGCCTCCTTTACATTAACTTGCATCACCTTAGAATTTGCTCCATTGGTTTACAGCTGAGCTGTTATCAGATATCTCATATATAGAAACTGAATATGGTATTTATCAATGGAATTCTTTCTAATGTAAATCTTCACATACAACAATCACAACAAATGGGTCTATGGAGAGCCTTTTATCCTCTCCGTGGACAGGGAGAAGTAAATGTTACAGCTAGTATATGAAGATCGTTTCTTGTAAGCCACTGGTGTAAAGTACGAGTTACCAATAATAAATGTTAACAGAGGCAATAAAAACACAAAGTAAGAATCCCTCACTATGGGAGTGTATTTGGTGTACAGACATCTTTCCTGCCACAATTGATGGCCATTTACTCATACATTAAGCACAGAATAGCCCAAGAGCAGCAGCTCTCAAACTGTGGGTCACGATCCCAAAGTGGTTCATGACCAAAGTTCCCTCCAAACTGCATGGGTGTGCAGTTGCCTATTAAGCCCCACGCAGGGGCTCAGGGTTGTGGTGGGGAGAGATGCGTCTCCCTCAGCACAGACCTGCCGGAGCGGGGAGAGCCACCCCTCCCCTGGCCCCAACACAGACCTGCCCCGGACTTTCCATGGCCGAGGGAGAGGAGCCCCTCCCTTGACCTAGCCCAGGCCGCTGGAGCTGCTGCATCCGAGAAGCACCTCTCCCACTGCCCTGAGCTGCTGCTGCAAGAGATGGCTGTGGGGAGTCCTCTCTCCCTACCGCAGCCCCAGGCAGCCTGCACCCCCAAACCCCTCATCCCCAGCCCCACCCCAGAGCCCACACTCACTGCACCCCAACCCTCTGCCCCAGCCTGAGCCCCCTCCTGCACCCCAAACCTCATCCCCAACCCCACCCCAGAGCCCACACCCTCAACCAGAGCCCTCATCCTCCCACACCCCAACTCTCTGCCCCAGCCCTGAACCCCCTCCTGCATCCTGAACCCCTCATGCCCAGCCCTAACCTAGAGCCTGCACTCCCAGCCAGAGCCCTCCTCCCTGCACCCCAACCCTCTGCCCCAGCCCTGAGCCCCCTCCCATGCTCCGAACCCCTTGGCCCCACCCTGCCACATGAATTTTGTTATGTGCACTAATACGAAGGTGATGTGTCACACATCACCTCTGTATTGGTGCACATAACAAAATTCATTCCACACATGGATGTAAAAACATAGAGGAACACTGGTCGTGACCCCATTGTAATGAGGTTATCAGGACTGGCGTTAGACTTGCTGGGGCCTGGGGCAGAAGCCCAAGCCCAAGCCCTACCACCTGGGGCTGAAGCTGAAGCCTGAGGCCCCACCACCCAAGGGTGTCTCTTAAGATTGTAAAAGCTCCCCATTAAGGCCTTATCTTTACTGGGGATTTGCCTGTTTCAGCCATCTGTGGCCAGCCACCACAGTAAGTACAGTAGTGCAAATCCCTAAGGCAGACAGGTTAAACCTCTATAAGCCGTTATTTATACAAATGAAACTACACTAGTTTCAAGCAGGGATAAACCCTACACATGCAAACAGTGACTCTGCCTGTCTACACCAGGGGTTTGCACTGGTGCAGTTACATCTGTGGTTGAAATTGAGGTGGACCCCCAGTGTAGGACAAGACCACAGATAAAGGCCCTTCACTTTATAGTCCATGGCCACCAAAACAGAAACTCATTTTGAAAGCTTGGGACAAAAGTAGGACTGTGCTGCTGGTAAACTGGTTTTAATAGATCCTCAGTTTGGGGATTTGAATATTCAAATGGCAAAATGGAAGGATCAGACCCAAGCTCTTATAGAAAAGACTGCTTTCTTGGAACCTGTTTTAAACATGTAATGAAATGCATGTCTCTTCATTCTAAATACAGATCATTAGACTATATTAGAAATTGAAACCTGAGGGTTGAGTCTGGACCGAATGGGAAATGCCAGAAACTTGTGCACCTGCAAATAAAATGTTGAGGAGGGCTGAGCCCTGAAATGTTGAGGTTTAAAGGACCTGTCTGGTCTTCCCTCAGATCCCTAGCTCTGACATTAATAAGTGAAGGCATCGACCAGGAGGTAAGGAATATGTCCTGTGGATAATTTAAGCCCTCCTTAATCCATATGTTGAAGCCACAGTAGATCTTTAGTAGTACAGTACATAGGTCTTGTGCTGGCGCTCGGCTCAGGGTCAAATTTCACCCACCACAGGTATCTCTTGAGAAAAGGTCTCACAATGGATTTTATAACCACTAAATTGAAACAGCTTCAGATAATAGTTTTCAAGGCTTGTGAATATATTAATTCTCTTGCGTGAGGAAAAACTACACCTCACTCAAAGTGTTATGTAAATAAAAAATAATGAAGAACCGAGCTATCTGTCCTTTGCCCTCCTTGAAATTAAAGTTCCAACTGGAGATGGAAAACTTCTCTTTTCTGATTATGAGGAAAACAGACTCAGGCACAGCCTGTAGAGACTATCTCATTGGAAACATTTGGAGTTTTTTCTCTCTTCTAGGCTTTGCAAGTCTGTATATGAAGTTAGACGTGTGGATATGGAAGCAGATTTCAATAACTTCCATCTAAGGAGGAAGAGGTAGAGACTTTTGCAGCTGGTCAAGCTGAGGCCAGAGGCACAGAGTTTTTATTTACTTGAAGTAGACTGAAGGCCCAGAGCTCCCACCAGATCAACACATTCCTGATCAGTGCCACTATATTGTGAACATATCTTTATATATAGCATGTTTATATACACAGAGTACACATCATCATTGTAAATACTTCTTCATATAATATTGTCATAAAACTATTGTAAAATAAAAAATAAACAAAATTTACTATCTTTTCCTTTTTGTTCTTCCATCTCTCCCTTTTCTCACTCCATTTTTTTTGGTCCAACTTCTCCCCACCGTTTCCAGGGACAGCATTTTCTTCCATGCTAATCTTCTGGATTTTTAAACTTTTCAGATTTTGTTCTCTCCTCTTTTCTCCAGACTTCTTAAAATATGATTCTGCTTTTCTCCCCCATTTCACCTTGAGTTGGCTCTTTTACACATATCTAATATTCCTTAGTGTACATTTTGTTGTAGACCTACACTCCAGTTTTCTTCTGTCCTTTCCCCTCACTCTTCCTGAGTCCCTTTCTCTCTCTCACTACCCAAGTCCACCTTCCCTATTTCCGTTCCCAATCTCTCTCTTCATGCCAATTTTCTCCACCATTCTTTGCTATTCTACCCCTGCCTACCACTCTGTTTTACATATTCTAAGTCAGTGGTCCTCAAAGCCAGTCAGCTGCTTGTTCAAAGAAAGCCTCTGGCGGGCCGAGCCGGTTTGTTTACCTGCTGTGTCTGCAGGTTTGACTGATCGCGGCTCCCACTGGCCGCGGTTTGCCACTCCAGGCCAATAGGGGCTGCGGGAAGTGATACGGGCTGAAGGGTGTGCTGGCTGCTGCTCCCCGCAGCCCCCGAGCAGCGAACCGTGGCCAGTGGGATCTGCAATCGGCCGAACCGGTGGATGCGGTAGGCAAACAAACCGGCCCGGCCCGCCAGCGGCCTTCCCTGAACAAGCAGCAGACCAGCTTTGAGAACCACTGTTCTAAGTCACTCTCTTTTTTATTCTTCTTAACCCCCGCAGTTGCTTTTCTCTCTATACCCTAGAGTTTCATCAATTCCTCTACCTCAGCAGACTCCTTGAATTTCTCTCCTTCTTAATCATCTGGGAATTTCTTTGGAACTGACAGCCTTAGACTAAGATTTACATTTTCCTATTATTGTTTCCTTATTTATTTTGACGTTGTTATTACAAGACGTTAAACATAAATCAATGGAAAGAGAAGCACTTTTTGGAGAGAACAAGTTCTGTTTTGGGTCTTCAGCTATGTGAACTGAGCACTAAGGCACACATTTTGCTGTAAAATCTGCCATGCAAATCTCAGCAGATGTCCTGTCTATATTTCATGGTCTGCTGCTGTTCTCTATACCAAACGCAAAGTCTATTGGAAGTGTGGCATCCTGAAGTCTTCTGTGATTGTATTAACACACCTACAGAAAAAGGGGTACAGTATTTGTGTGTTCCAAAGTGGTTGATAATTTTTAAAAATGCTTAAATCACATAAATATCTTAGAATTGTTATTAATATTTTGGTGCACAAGTTGATGCCAAAACCTTAAAATAAGTCTTTAATCATGTGAGTAGTCCCTTCACTCTAGAAGGACTACTTACATGCTTTAAGTTAAGACTGCTGGACATATTTGTAGGATTGGGGCCAAAGTTAATTTAAATTACCTGTACTTTTCAGCATGTGCACATGAACAGGCATTAGAGAGTTATCTATCTGTGAGTGTTTTCACATCAATCAGCTAAACAAGAGATCCTCACACAAAATGTAATGGTCAGGAACGTTATGTAGATATGTAATGATGCTTGGACTTTGGGTCCATAAAGCAAAGAATGAATTACAATGAGAATTGCATAAGATACTTGAATCTGTGACAGTATAGAGCACAACAACGCCACCACTGTGGTAAATGTGAGCTTGAAACTCTAGCCTACTCCTTTATTGTTCATGAATTTATAAAAGAAAACTCTACCCCATTCAGGTGAGCAACGTAACATTTCAAAAGAGAAGACAGCTTTTGGTATAAATTAAATGAGAAGCATATCCCAGTTCATGCGGCATTATCTTTTAAAGTCTTGTGCTTCTGGAATGAACAAAATGTGTTCGGTTTGCGTTAACTGATAGCAATATTTTGTGAATACACACACTAGAATGGAAATTGTGCAGATATCTGAAATAAGCAAAATGTGAGATGAGCAGCAACATGTTGTGGTATGCAGGATCCATGTCTGTAAAATAAGAAGTATTTCACAAATTATGACAGCAATTAGGCCCAGTGGCTGATTCCAGTTTCTTTACATATAGTTTAATTTTTTGTTGCATTTAATAACTCTGAACAAATTAACAGTGATTTGCACAAAGAAATAAATGGGTAAAAATACAAAAACAGTTTTTTTAACTTATAGGCTCAATTACTTCTTCTGATTTTTAGAAAGACGTAGATTTAAGACAAACTTTGATTTACAACAGCCAGGCTCCCCTGAATTCTGTGACCACAGAATTCACCATGAAATTCATTCCTTGCCCAGAGAATCGTACTCTAGAATCCAAATTTTTATTTTTCTAGAAAATTAACTTTCTAAACCTTGTGATTGCAAAGGAAACCTTGAAAACATGGTCTTAGAGTAACCAGTGCAGTATTGCCTTCCTCATTTTGTAGCTTGAAACAATAGCTGTGTGTGGCATGAACTGGCCCTGTGTATCTCATCTGAACTCTGAAACCTTAGGATAATAATTTAGATGTCAACACTGACTATTTTAACTGCTGATTATTTGAGCAGAAATAAAATGGGGCTATTGTACTGATCTTGTATTATTCATTTTTATATTTAATTAAAACCCTACATTTTTTAAATTTAAATGAAACGGTCACTGAACTTCCAGTCTGCCACACCAGAGTGCCACAGAATCCCAAAATGTTGCTGCAGAATTTAGGTTTGATCTCCTTCTCCTTCCCCCTGCTTTGTTAAACTACTCCTTAGGGAATTCTTAATCTCCTTCTCTAGCCTCGCATTTTGCCTTTAGTGTGTTCCTTTGTTCCCTTTTTAGTCAGCAGTCCTTTATTTCTGATACATTCCTTAATATTTCTGGTTAAAAGGAGATTTTTAAGAAACAAGTTAGACAACAACACTCTAACTACTGCTCCAGTTTTAATTTGACTTTTCTTAGCAAGTGCTTGACAAAGTAACAATTTCTCAGTTCTCCAGTCAGTGGTCAAACAATAATCTCACTGTCAGTATTCAGTCTAGATTTTGTATATTGGTCACAGGGAAGAGCAATTTCAGTTGTATATAGTTAACAACCTCCTCTACTGAGGTGGCTCTTCGTCCCCATTCTTGCTGAGTGCAGAACAGCTTCTAAACTAACCAGGGAACTTTGGTTCCTTCCTCAAATTATTCTGCTCTTGTCTATTAAAAGGCCCTTTATTTCTGGGATGATTTCTCCTCCTGTGGCCTTGCCCTTGGGCCTTTTCTGTCTACTTTTTCTCCCTAATCTTATCGCTAACTTTAAACTTAGGTCTGATCTACACTTAAAAGTTTTGCTGGCACAGCTTTGTTGGTCAGGGGTATGATTTTTTCCCCACCCTACTCAATTACATTGGCAAAAGCCCACTGTATAAACTGGTACAGCATACTCCACTCAAGGAACTGGTTTAAACTATCATGGCTAAAGAACTATCTTTCTGATACAAGCTGGGAGGTGTTGCCAATATAGCGCTACTGGTATACCTTCACTGGCAAACCTTTTCAAGTGTAGGCAAGATCTTAGCTACCACTTTTACACTGCTGGTATTTCATTGTTCATGGAAAGTGAACCTCTGATGAAAAAGTGCACCTCCCTGTCCAAACACTCTGTCTTGATCAAATAAACCTGGGATTTTATTTTAACTTATTTCAGCCAAATATCAGAGTGAAGTGTTTCTCTGGGGCAAGAGAAGCATCTTTACACTTAACACCATTGCATTTCTTTATGTTGATCTCCTGTTACCTCCACTGTCCTTAAATTTGGCAACATCCTTAATCCCGAACTCTCCTACTTCAACTGTTTGTCTGCAAATCTACATATCACCATCTTGGAAACTGTTTTTGCCTCTACTGAAATCTTCATCCACCCAGTAATCTTCTCACAATCCTTTGCAACTATGGACTCTCCTCAGACTTCATCAGGTTGCTAGCTTCCTTTTCATCCATACAAACACAATCACCTCACCGATACCTTCAAACTACTCCAAGAGCTTCCTGTCTTTTTTCAGGCATCACTTCATAGCTGCTTTCCTTTCCCTCCAAGATATTGCTACAGCTTTCCTATGGACTTTTTCTTTGTCTACTCTATTCTTTGTTCCATCCATTCATGTAACACTAGTGTTCTCTATATACCTTCACAATCATATCACATTGTTTTTACTCATCTTATCACTGTTGATGCAAGAGCTTTCTATAACACCTACCATCCAAAACATGCTTATTGTATCTATCAGCCTCGCACAGTATTTTCAAACATCTAAAAACATTTCTTCTCTTGCTATTACCTGTCAATATCTTTTCTTTTACTTTTTAGTTTTACTGTGCAATTATATATTTTAATTATGTAAAGCCTTTTAAGAGAGAATGTATGGAAGACCCTACACAAAATAATGCATTGTGCTGTATTTTCAGGAAGGCCATTGTATGTTTTAGGATTGGCATAAATCATGAAGAACTATGAAAAAGTGTTTCAATCTAGCCATACAAAAGGGGCTATCTTTTGGCTACATATTACTTACAGGTATAAAACAAAACAAAAAACACTCAGACCCAGATCAGCAAAGAATGATACAGTTTGGTAGAAGTCCTGCTGCCATAATAAGGTCCAATCCCACAACCAGTGAATTCAAAAGACCCAGTGGAGCAAGATCATATTCACAGAACGTAGAGTTCTACCAACATTTTTAGCCTAAGCACTTTTTTCTTCAAAAGGATATCACATGGTCTCAGATTTTAGGGGACACAATCTTGAAAAAAGCATCCTTAACTGCACTAGCATTATTCGTAAAAGCAACAATTTATAGATGCCAAGAAACACATTTGTGTACAAAATGGGCATTTACGTATACAATTCAGGTAAATATGCCATCTAATCGTTTTCGCTGGAAAATACTTACTTATACGTGCAAATGTGGGTAGGATGCACTTTTGAAATTGTGCCTTAAATGTTTAGTCTGGGAAAATTAAACAGTAATCTTTTGATATGTTGTCTTAAAATAGTATATATTATGCTGCTTTGCCTACAACAATTGTAATGGACTGAAAAACTATATCAGTAGCAAGCTAATTAAAAGCAGGCAAGAAAGAAATCTTTCATTAAAACGAAGTTACTACATTTTCTTCATTTTTAATACGTGTGTACTAGAATGTAATTTTGTACTTTTTCACACCGCTTTTAGAGCTTTCATGTGTATTTCTTAATTTATAGTTTGCATTTAATACTGTTGAGAAATGTAAAATTAACCATTTGATAATAAATATTTACTTTTACATGAAAAATAATATATTTTCATTTATCTTTTCTCTCTAAAGAATAAAAAATCTACAGTCAAATTAGCAAAACAACAGCTCTTACTAAGTGGTGAATTCAAACTGCACAATGGCAAGATGAATATGACACATCTTTGTTGCCTTTCTATGCCCTGGCAGAGAGCCATATCATTTTTGTATACCAGCACATACAGCTATCCACATGGACAGTTTGCCAGTAAAAACGCAAGCAACACAATAGTATTGTAATAAGGTTGAACACTTTCTAAGGAGATAGCAGCAGAAATGTGTGTTCAAAATAAATATTGTGGATGGTAAGGATCCTGTGAGTATATCAAATCTCAATTTGTTCTCCAAATATTGAAAACTAAAAACTCTGGGAATATAATAAGCAATACTAGCACTTCCATAAAGCTGGTTTGTGACCAGGAAATGAAATGGAAAGGTCATTGACCTCTGACAAATTTCCAGCAGCCAAAGTATATTGAAAATGCAAAAAAAGCCAATGATAATAACTCAAATCTGAAGTGTGTCTGGAAGTATTTTCTTGCTCATGTTCCACTGAATTGAAGCCTAAATGCTGCAATAGCCTAGGCATAAGTTATTGGTGCAGAAACCAGTGCCAGGCCCCAAGAACTTATAAGGTTGGCTTAAAAATCATAGTAAGTTATGGGTTCTTTTCATTTGTTTTTTGAACCTCTAGGGATCACATTTGCAGGCAAGCTTTTCTCTGTAAGCACAGAGGCTAGAAACTTAAGAAAGATTAAAGCTGAGATTCTCCCATAAATGGGACTTCAGGAGTTGGGGTTTTAAGAACAGGGCCCCAGGTACTAGGTGACTTGTGATAAAAGTGTGAGAGTTGGCAGCATTCTTCATTGTCAATCACATGCACCACTGTGACAATCTTAATTGCCGTTTGGAGGTCTGCCTAGAACTGATTTCTGTGTGTATCTGATCATGGCAGTATCTGTGCCAACAGGCTAGCAATAAAGAAGGGCCAGTGCTTCATGAGAGCAAGACCCCCACTCTCCATTAAGGACTTCTTGGTAAAGTGGAGCAAAGCCAGTGCCAGCAGTGACCAAATGCCTGTTGGGTGTGCCTGGCTGCAGCCTCTGTCTCTGGTCTGTGTCAGAGCAGCGTATGGAGATACACCTATCTCATAGAGCTAGAGGGGACCTTAAAAGCTCATCAAGTCCAGTCCCCTGCATCACTAGCAGGACCAAGTACTGCCCCTGACACTTTTTTGTTTGTTGCCCCAGATCCCTAAGCGGCCCCCTCAAAGACTGAACCCCGGATTCAGCAGGCCAATGCTCCAACCACTGAGCTACCCCTCCCCCTATACTGCGTGAGGGCGGCCACAGACAGACCCGCTTCCGGCCCCCGAGCCAGGAAGTCGCCCTAGACTCGCAACCCTTCAACTGTTGCCGCTACACGGAGCGGCCTGAGATCTCGCTCCTCCTATTGGCTAGAGGCTTCCTCTCTCCCTCTTCTATTGGCTGGTTGTAAGACTCACTCTCTCTCATTGGCTGGGAGGGAGGCCTGCCATCAATCCCTCCCCCCTCCTTCTCGCGTAGTGTAACTGTGCTCAGTCTCGCGGGCTCCGTAGTGAGGGGCGGAAGTGACGTTTCGAGTTGGGGTCCCGGATGGAATTGCTCGCTCCCTGAGGCACCGTCGCTGGGCCGGCCGGTGAGTGGAGCGGGGAGGGGGCGCCCTAGTCTCATCGGCATGGGCTGGGGGGAGTTCGGCCGGGCACGGGGGAGGGACTGTGGCAGATGGGCTGGGGGGGCAGGGCACGGGGGAGGGGCTGTGGCAGATGGGCTGGGGGGCAGGGCACGGGGGAGGGGCTGTGGCAGATGGGCTGGGGAGGCAGGGCACGGGGGACTGTACTGGTGTCAGTCTCGTAGCTTACAGTGGCTCTTGTCTCTGCAGCATCCACGTTCCTCTGTTGCCCTCTCATCTCCTCTGGCCTGAGGCTCTGAGTTCTACTCTCCTTTTCTCCCCCAGCTGGTGACTATGGCCTTTTTATATTACTGTGTAACTCAAGGGTTGGAAAGGAGGATCCTCCCACTCTCCAGCACTTTGTTCTCTGTGTTGATAATCTGGGCCTGTTTAACACCTCCTGATAACCATGCTAATAGTGGTGCCCAATGCACCCTGCTCTAGTACAGCTACTCACTCCCCACAGTCACAGTTGGGGGGCGGGGGGGATGCCTATGATCTTTGCCACCACTCAAATGTGCTGGACTGATATCTTGGTCCCAATCTTGCTATGGTGGTGAAAGGTAACTGTCACCATCGCCAGCTAGCTAGTTTTCCCTTGCCATGGGGCTGGGAGGTGTCCGCTGGGAGATTGATTAGCTTTAGTTTCAATGAATGGATGTTGATTCTTGTTTCCTGTTAACTATCAGACAGTGAAAATATTTCAAATCTAGTTGTTCAATGTACTTCTGAATTGACTATGTTAATATTTCTTCATTGAGAAGACTGGATTTAATAAGCCTGATTAATATTGGCTAAATTTATTAATGCTGAGTAATAGTGGTATTTACAAATCATTTACACATTCGTCTATATCAGAAATGAGATAAAGGATTGATGTTGAAAAGACACAGAAAATTATAATTTTCTGTTTATAATTTGTTTTTCTGCCTTGGACTTGAAAGCTATCAGCAACTGCCAATTATGCTGGTGATCACCTTAAGTATAACACATACTTGATACTTTTACTGATGTCAGTAAAACAGAATAAAATGCAGATAATTTGGCACACCGTTGTATGAAAACAGATTGAATGTGAGATATATTATAGAAAAACATAGGCACCACGGATATTTACATGGTACTGAAATAAATTTTCAGCTAGTATAGCAATAAGTAACGTATTCTTTCTAGTGGGCAAATTTTATCATATTGAAATTAACACTTGAATGATGGGTACATATTAGATCATCAACTTAAGCCTGGTTTTTATTAGTTTAGCTTGCACATGTATCCAGACACAAAATTGCACCAGTTTTAATTAAATTGGTTAAACAGTCACACCTTTAATTAAAAAAATTGGTGCATCTTCTGTGTTCAGAAAAGCCCCGGTATAACTGGAGCAAGTGTGGTAATAGAGTATTCCAGCGTTTTAAAGAAAATGAATTTAATGAATTGTGTTCCTCGTTTCAAGTTGTAAAAGATTGTAAGCCATAAAACTACAGATAACTACAAAGAAGTGTATGTGTCTAAGATAAGTACAGTGAATAAGATCAAATATCTTTTAGTAGCTTGTTGGACTTGAACTAAATATTCATCCTTGTTTTTGTGGTAAAAATATTGCGTAATTAAGACCACCGTAGAAAATACTTTTGCTTTGTGGTAGAAGTTCTATTCAGATGTTTTCTGCATTTCAGGTATCTAATAATTTACGTATAGGTATTCTTCCACTAATAGTTTTAAGCTGAAAAAATAAATGTGTAAATAAGATGTGAATTTATTGTTTTTTAAAGTGCTCTGACCACTTTTACAAGATGAGCACCACCAGTGTGGATGATGCTAAACCAGATGTTAAACAAGAATCTGAGAAAAAGATATTTTATTGCGAGGTGAGTCAATTTCTTGGTGTTTTTTTAAAGTATGGATTATATAATATCATTTTGTGTGATCTAGTGAGTACATTTTACTCCTGAACTTAGGTCTGTCATACAGTGCAGTATTATGATCTTCACTTGCTAGCCCCTAGGGGTCAAAGTGCAGGAACCAGGTAACTTTCTAGTAATGTGGATGAAGCTGGTAGCCTGCAAGAGAGCCGGAAAGCAAACACAAAATTAGATATGTGACAACAGGAGTAATTAAACATTGGTCCCCTCTCCCACCCATGTTGAAAAAACAGTGTGTTAAGCACTTCTAGTTAGGTCCCATATTAAATTTATCAGTTTGTGTGTATGATCTTAATAACCTGTCCTGCTGTGTACCATGAACCTGTATCTTCAGGTGCTGAACTGAAGTAGTTTGTGATCAGTGTTAGCACAATTCATTTCCTCCCAGTTAGAAAATAGATCTAGCATGGCTTCTTCACTTTCTGGATTAAGTCATATACTTTATAACATGGGATCCTTTTTCTTACTTATACCTAAATTGCTTCAGGAGAAATTGTTCCATGTCTTTCAAGGATAAGTATGACACTGATTCAAGAGGTCCACAGTTGGCATGACTGCAAAATTTCCTCAGCAATGTTCCTGTGAACACCTGAATCCTAGAGAGTGCCTATTGTTGTCATATGTCTTTCAAACCTTTCAGTTTAATCAGATAAAAAGCCAGCCTAGAAAGGCTCAAAGGCTTCAGCCTCAGGTGACCCAGAATAGAATCCGGGTTGTGTATTATTTGTATAGTATTAGTGTCCATGCCTGCAAGCACTTCCCCCGCAGCTCCCATTGGGGTTGGGGAGCTGTGGCCAATGGGAGCGGTGGGGGTGGTGCTTGCAGAGAAGGGCAGCACATGGAGCCACGTGCCCCCCCCCCCGCTCTCCCCAGGGGCCGCAGTAGCACGCTGGCCCCTTCCGGGAGCAGTATGGGGCCGGGGTAGACAGGGAGTCTGTCTTAGCCTTGCTGTGCCATCGACCGGGAGTGGCCCAAGGTAGGTGCCGCTAGGTGGGAGGCCACACCCCAGCTCTGAGCCCCGTCCTGGAACCAGCATCACAAACCTCCTCCTGCACCCTGAACTCCAGCCCTGAGCCCTCTCCCAGAGCCAGCACCCCACACCCCCTCCTGCACCCCAACACTCTGCCCCAGCCTGGAACCCCCTCCTGCACCAAAACTCCCTCCCAGAGCTTGCAGCCCTCACCCCTTCCTGCACTCCAACCCCCTGTCCCAGGTGCAGATCAGAGCCCCCTTCCACACTGCAAACCCCTCGGCCCCAGCCCAGAGCCCACGCCCCACCCTAGCTCGGTGAGGGTGGGGGAGAGTCAGGGGCGGCTCTAGGCATTCTACCGCCCCAAGCACGGCAGGCAGGCTGCCTTTGGCGGCATGCCTGTGGAGGGTCTGCTGGTCCCATGGCTTTGGTGGACCTCCCGCAGGCCTGCTGAAGCCGCGGGACCAGCGGACCCTCCTCAGGCAAGCCGCCGAAGGCAGCCTGCCTGCCGCCCTTGTGGCGACCAGCAGAGCGCCCCCAGTGGCTTGCCGCCCCAAGCACGCATTTGATGTGCTGGTGCCTGGAGTCGCCACTGCGGAGAGTTAGAGTGTGTGTGTGGAGCGGTCGGGGTTTTGGGGGAGGGGCAGGTTAGATTCTGAGTTGCCCTTAAATTCAAAAAGCGATGTTGGGCATAAGAAAGGTTGGAGACCACTGCTCTGCAGAGTCCTGTGCTGAATTTTAACATTGTCAAAGTGTAAGGCTAAATCCAATAAATTGATTTTGTTGAAGTATGTGATGTTTTTACACATTTTGTACCGCTTCGATGGAGTTCCTTCAGTGAGGCATCACCTCTGACAAAATGAGGCAAAATATCTGCATCAGGAAGAAGAGATCCAGCACATGATATGCATCCAGCTCTATTATTTCTAGAAGTAATAAACCAAGGCCTCAGCTGCCCCCTTTTTCTGCTTGTTTGAGCTGGTGTCAGTAGAGGAGTTCTGCTGTCCCTTAAAACAGCAGGAAATATTATTAAGTTTGATATCTTCCTTCAGACATTGTTTTGTGTTAACAGTCGTCAATTTTTGTGCTGACCTTACAGTGATGATACTCTGAGATCTTATGATAATTATTGGGTTGGTGTTACAGTCCTTCTTGTCTCCAACTCCTTCTCCATGCCCTTTGCATCATGTGATTATCTATTTCAGCACAGACCACCCACCAGTACTCTGCAGAACAGTGCATAACTGCAGACCTATTTGCTGTGCTTGCACAACAGTATTTTTATACTAAAGTTGGCTGTAGCGTAACTGACTGTAATTAATTTCTTTAGGTTTGTAAAGTTCCATGTATGAGTTCTATAAGCCTTCAGTCACACTTCCGTGGAGCAAAACATAAAAAGGTAATGTAATGGGATTTTAATGTCTTATGTATAAACTTCACACTTCTAAATTTTCTGTAAACTTATTGTAAGTAATTGTCTTTTAAAAAAAAAAAAGTTTTGAATGTGTAATTTGCAATTCAATTGCTTTGTTTCACCATTTTTTCTGAAAATGAAATCCCTAGAAAATTGTCCAGTGCTGGTATTTTGAGCCTTTTGAAACATTGTTAAAATTGTTAAAATGTATACAATTTATTTTTTTGAAATACAGCTATACTTACAATTTAACTTTTAGGTGAAATGAATATGCACGTATTATGAACTGTGTGTATTTAAGGTTGCCTGACCTGCAAAGTCTTTTCTCTCTGCAATTTAAAAAGAAAATGTGGCTCAATTTCCCTGGTTCCATACAACTGACCTTAAACTTGGAGAAAACCTCCAGTGTGATTATAAATTAGAAATAACTAACTCTAGTTAGAAAGGAACATTATTTGCATTTTTATGTGAGGGTTTAAATATAATAACTATTAGTAAAACCAGTAATAGTAAAGTTGCTGTTATAATTTGATACAAGTAGGTAACTTCTTACTAGAAAAATACTGTAAATCAGAAAGATTTCAAAATTGTTAGGCAGGTTCTACGGTTCTTATACTTTTTCGGTTAACTGAACATTAGTTAATCTTTTTTTGGTTAGTCTAAGATTATTACTAAGTTCAGTAATAACTTCAATGGTTAGTGTTTTCTTCTGTTATTTCTATCTGGTGTCATCAGACTGCCTCCTTGGTTGACAACAAGAGCTGCTTCAATGAGAGATTCCATCTTAATGGCACTTTTAGTGACCTTTTTTCCCTTGTGTATTACTAGAAATGAAACATGGTATCTTGTAACTCACCTGGTCTCTAGCTGCCTCAGAAGTGTGAGGCTTCAAGTTTGTTCTTAAGGTTGGGTTTTTCTCATAGGCCAGGCAAAACACCTTTCATTTTAAAAAGACTTTAATATCTGGTCAGGAGACTTTCTTTACATCATTTCTCAAAGAATGGACCTTTTATTTATTTCTTACAGCTTCACAAATCAGTAGTCTAACTTAAGTGTTGTCCCTCACCGCCTTTACTTGCTTTTAATTCTATTGAGTTAGTTGCTCATTAGTATTTTTGTTTGTTTATTTTTTAGTAATGTAATGACAACATTTTTGAAAACAAAAAGAATTGAGATTACTCTACAGGCAATCTCTTAAATTTGCTGATACGGCATTACCACCATTCTCACGTTTTAAAAAATTCACTATGAAAGAATAACACTGAAGAAAGAGTAAAATTCTGAAATAATTAATTAGGCTTTCAACTTTCTAGCAGTTACTAATCTTTTAGAAATGTCCCATTGCCTGAGTAATACTTAAAATGCAATTTAAAACTGAGCAGTAATGAAGGGACAGGTCTTTGCTAGATTAACTGGTTTTGGAGGTTAAGGTGTTACTCACAGAATCTAGGGCACCCCACCTTTACCGTACTGGGGGCTAAAGGCATAACTCTATAAATTTAGTCACCCCATCCTTTCCTGTCCTGGGCTCGGGACGTAAGGCACTCATTCTTACCTGTCCTAGGCACAGACACTTTCTTCTGGTTTGCAGAACCGTTTCCCAGTGAAACAGCATTACACAGTAATATCCTTAACCTATATTTATTGACAGTTGATCAACAGAGTACAGATGCTAAGCATACAGTGCTCACTACTCAGAGGAACAAACTTTTCCTGGTGACTAGTCAGGATCAAGTTGTCCGGGGCTCCATCTTCTGTATGGTATGATCATCAGAGTGTGATGGTTTTGTCAGCTCTGATCTTGGGCTGTGTTCTGGATTAGGTTCTAAAGAACTTCCTTTATATAGTTAAAACTTGGATCCTACTTAGCTGTATCTTAACCAGTCATTTTTAACTAAGATACTACAAAACAATGCAAGCCCATTATGAAACAATTCTTTAACCAATCCTAGCCTATTTCCCCCCTAAGTACAAAAATCAATTTAAATGTTGTGAAACCAGTTTACACAGCAGACAGAAACAATTAAAAACCAGACAGGATCATACAGATAAACAATATCAAAACAAGAGAGAAATATGGATTTCACAATCACAACTATTGATAAGTGGTTTCTTGCTAGACAGAAAGTTATCAAAGTTTTCTTTAAACATCTTAATATCTATTTCTTTATCTGGTGATAGTGGGTACAATTAGGACAGGAACACCTTCTTAGTAGCCCAGTATTATGCTGGTCTGATGCAATTGATGGAACTGAGGCTGTGACTCTCTGCAACTTAGCTCATAGCTGCTGTTTTTACTCTGGCTGCTGCTTTTACTGCAGAAAAAGACCTCAGACCTCACCAAAGTCAGAAACTCAGTCTTCAGTACTTTTTAGGCTACTGTTGTGTGAATATGCACATGCTTAACTTCAAGCATGTCAGTAAAGCTAAGCAAATGTGTATTTGCAGGATTGGGGCTTTAGGGTTCTATTTTAGCTATTCTAAATACAAGCCTTGTTTGACCTACCTTCCAGTATGCGTATCATAATGGATGGTGGAGAAGTGGTGTTAGTTGCTCTGTTATATCTTAGCGCACTCCTTTTGTGCTACCTGAAAAAAGCGTTTAGTTGTGGGGTGATATTAAGTCCATTTGAGAATTCCAATGAAGAGAGAGTATCCAGCTGATAATGGGTCTGGGGCAGTGGTTCCCAAGTTGGAGTTCACAGAATGTTACAGGGGGTTCTTGGGGGAAAAATTCCCTAATGGTGGACAGAACTGTCAGCACGGGGCCAGCAGCTAAGCAGATCAAAGCAAGCATATCTATCACACAGAGGAGATTTAAACTTCAAGACTCCTTATAAGAAATGGAAAGGGAGGTGGATATTTTTTGCTGTTTTTAAAATTAAATAGGCTGCTAGAGTTGTTTTTAAAATTATTGTGAAGAACTAGTTTAAACTTTGTTGTAATGTGCATTTTTTGCCTGGAGTGCTCAAGACGTGAATGCTTGTGTAGGAGAAACTCTTTGAGTTGGCTTCTTAAATACCTTCATGCTGTTCCTTGATGAAATATAGGAGCCTTGTCTTATAATAGGCTTATTGAAAATGATACAAGCTACGAAAGTGAGATCTTGGAAGAGTGTTGCCGTTTTCAGAATGGAATAAAAATACTGTAATAATAAATAACAAGAATAGTGTGTAATAAGCATGTCATAAAAACAAATTTTATATTTCCAAGATCACGGATTTTATAATTTATACTCGGGTAAAGGAGAAAATCCCTGGAAATACTCATTTTTAGGAGGGGGTTCATGAGACTTGACACTTCAGTGAAAGGGGTCACAGGTTGTTAAAGTTTGGGAATCACTGGTCTGGGGTATCAAAATGAAGAAAAAATATGCTTGAGATGTGAGAGCCACTGGTTGCCTACTTGATACTAACTTCATTTCATCAGGGTGGAACTGACTATTTATCTGGATGTGTAACTTTAGCTCCCAGCTACACTCCTATCAGCTACCAATGATTCCCTCTTCTGGCTTAGTCTCTTGACCCCACTGTAACTCTCAGTAACCTAATGCTTTACTCATGTATCATTTTTTTTCCTCATACCCTACTTGCTTCTGTGAGACCTCTTTCTTCCCTTTCTCCCCCACCAGAAATTTAGTTTGCTTGCTTTCTAATACCCAGTGTTTTCCTTTCTTACCTCCAAAACATGTCTTCCTTTGAAAACCCTTTTCTCTTTCCGCTTGACAGACCTGTGATGGGCAACAATAGCAGATTCTGACTGCTCTGCGAGAGATCACAATTTTCTCTTCTTACCCTTCCCCAGTGTTGGGGATAGTGAGCTAACTTGTGGAATTGGATTCTCTGTGATGAAACCAACAATATCCTAGGACTGGAAGGGACCTCGAGAGGTCATCTAGTCCAGTCCCCTGTACTCATGGCAGGATTAAATATTATCTAGACTATCCCTGTCAGTTGTTTGTCTAACCTGCTCTTTAAAATCTCCAATAGTGGAGATTCCACAACCTCCCTTGGCAATTTATTCCAGTGTTTAACTATCCTGACAGGAACTTATTCCTAATGTCCAACCTAAACCTCCCTTGCTGCAATTTAAACTCATTGCTTCTTGTCCTATTCTCAGAGATTAACAAGAACAATTTACCCCTCCTTGTAACAATTTTTTATGTACTTGAAAAAGTGTTATCATGTACCCCCCTCAGTCTTCTTGTCTCTTTGAAAACTTTATTTAGTCTTGAAATCTTCTTTCATAGATCACGTTTTCTAGACCTTTAATAATTTGTGTTGCTTTTCTCTGGACTTTCTCGTTTGTCCGCATCTTTCCTGAAATGTGCCCAGAACTGGACACAATGCTTCAGTTGAGGCCTAATCAGCATGGAGTAGAGCAGAAGAATTACTTCTCGTGTCTTGCTTACAAGGCTCCTGTTAATACATACCATAATGATGTTTGCCTTTTTTTGCAACTGTGTTTAAACTGTTGACTCATATTTAGCTTGTGATCCACTGTGACTCCCTGATCCCTGTCCACAGTACTCCTTCCTAGACAGTCATTTCCCATTTTGTATTGGTGCAGTTGATCCTTCCTAAGTGGAGTACTTGCAATTTGTCCCTATTGAATTTCATCCTGTGTACTTCAGACTATTTCTTCAGTTTGTCTAGATCATTTTGAATTTTAATCTTGTTCTCTGAAGCACTTGCAAACCCTCTCAGCTTGGTATCATCTGCAAACTTCATAAGTGTACTCTTTACGTCATTATCTAAATCATTGATGAAGATATTGAACATAACTGGACCCATCACTGATTCCTGCAGGGCCCCATTTGATGTGCCCTTCCAGCTTGACTGTGCATTACTGATAACGACTCTCTGAGAATGGTTTTCCAACCCATTATGCACCCACCTTATAGTATTTCCATCTAGGTTGTATTTTCCCTAGTTTGTTTATGAGAAAGTCATACGAGACAGTATCGGAAGCTTTACTTAAGTCAAGATATACTACATCTACCACTTTCCCCCCATCCGCAAGGCTTGTTACCTTGTCAAAGAAAACTATTAGGTTGCTTTGACACAATTTGTTCTTGACAAATACGTGCTGACTGTTACTTATCCTTTTACAGGGTGGATTTGATTTAAATCAAATTGATTTAAATCACTAGTCAGGAAGACTTGATTTAATCATGGGGTTTTTTTGCATAAAAGTGCATTCTTGTTGGTTGTTACAACCTTAATACATATTCTTCACAACTCAGAGATAGATGTACATTTCATTTTTAGAAAGTACACACTATACATTTTTAAACAGTGATTTATTTTGAGAACTTTTCAGACTCGTTTTACAGCTATATCAGAAAATGAATGATTGGTTATTTCATCTACCAAAGGTAATTGAAGCAGTTCACCTTCCAATGACTTCATAAATAACTATCTCCAATTCCACAGGTTAATCATTAATATTTGGAGGATTTTCTTGCCCTGCTGTATTAGGAGGAGAACATCACCAGACAGACATTTAAATTGTTTTATTTAAAATAACAATGTTAAGTATTCTGGACTTTTTTCTTCAAAAACAACCATATAATATTTTAACAAAACAAGCATATGTTCCTCGCTTCTCGCATTTATCTTTAGGCTTCTTCTCCTTGTCCAGATCTATTCTGCCCCCAACAATCTTCTGTTCATTGAACTTCTTGAAACTTTGCACTTTTGGAGGGAGGTAAGGGATTGACTGTATGTATGTGAATTTGCAGAGGGACAATAGAGTTGAAGTCTGTTTCTCACCTCTATGTATTATTTATTTATTTTAAAACATTTTTTGCTGTTAACAAGCATGTTACCTCTGGAGACACAAATCCACAGTTTGAGAACTGCAGGACTAAGCATCTCTGATGATATCTTCTAGATTAAACACTTGAGTCCCATTGGGTAGATAGAAAGATTAACTTAAATAATCTATACTGAAGCCTGTGGAACCCCGTAAGATTGGGTCCCTAATCCATGAACTATTGAAACTCATTTACAAAACTTTTTTCTTAAACATTACGTGAATATATTGTTTCATACTGCACCTCTACCCCAATATAACACAACCCAATATAACGTGGTAAAGCAGCGCTCTGGGGAGTGGGGCTGTGTGCTCCGGTGAATCAGTGCGTCAGCCTGTCTGACTCCAACATGCTGCTCTGAGCGGCGTATTAAGGGTGCCGGGCTGGGGCCAAGGGATTGGATAAGGGGAAGAGGGTCTCGGGAGGCAGTCAGGGACCATGGGGGGTTGGATAGTTCGGAGATTCTGGGGGCAGGGTGGTCAGGGGACAGGGAAGGGAGGTGTTGGACAGGGCGTGAGAGTCCTGGTGATGATTAGGGATGGGGGGGTCTCTGGAGGGGGCAGTCAGGGGACAAGGAGCAGGGGGGCTTAGATAACGGGTGGGGTCTTGGGAGGGGTGGTTAGGGACGGGGGGGTCTCTGGTGGAGATAGTCAGGGGACAAGAAGCAGGGGGGATTGAGGGGGCTGGGCGTTTTGAGGGGTCAGTCGGGGGGCGGGAAGTAGGTGGGGGTTGGATAGGAGGCGGGGCCAGGCATGTTTGCTGGCTATTCTATGATAGATGGCATTCACTGTTAGATGTCCAATTGCTACTAAACTTTTTTGGTGAAAACGAAAACAAAAAAATCATTTGGCATTTCTGCCATTACCACATTTTCTGTTGTTGTCCCCCTCCCCCATCATTGAATGACAGGCCTACTCTGTCCTCGATCATCTTCTTGCTTCTAGTGTGTTTGTAAAATATTTTCTTGTTACCCTTTGTTTCTAGCTAGTTTAATCTCGTTTTGTGTGTTGGCCTTTCTAATTTTGTCCCTACAAACTTGTGGTGTTTTTCTTTTCATACTCTGTAATTTGACCCAGTTTCCACTTCTTGTGGGATTCTTTTTAGAGTTTCAGATCATTGAAGATCTCCTGGTTATGCCCATGTGGTCTCTTGTCATACTTTGTATCTTCCCTACGTAGTGGGATAGTTTGCTCTTGGGCCCTTAATATCTCTTTGAAAAACTGTCAACTCTCTTCTGATATAAACTATTCAGAATGGAGATTTGGAATAAAAGTGCTTTCTCTCTAAATTATAATGCCATTAGCATGCTGCAACAGTCTAGGATGCGTGTTATAGGAAAAGGAAGATACTTTGTTGAAAACAGCTATCAGTTGTAACCTGTATAGGTGCAAGTTATTTTTCTTCTAATAAATCTTCCCATCCAAGGATAGAATTAATACAGAAACTTCTGATATATTGTTTAGATCCAATGTCTGTAATTGGTGTTTACCATTGCTCAAAAGGCTTGGCTAAGTCACAGGAGAGTTCTTAGCCTGAGCTGATGACCAGTCATAGTCATTTTTATTTCTCTTTGTGAATGAACTAACTGAGGAAAATTTCTGTGAAAGGTGCTTTGTAAAGTGTTTTGTTTTCTTTTTTTAATATCCTGTCACAATGGAACTGGGAGTGCTTAAATTCAGTTACTGGCTTTTGGCTTCTGAGAATCAGCATTCTAAGGCTGGACAGGGTTCTGTTTGCAAAATGGTTATTCAGTGCTCAACTGGCCGACTGAAAGTGAAGACCATGACATATAAAATACACAAAGGAAAACTGAAGAGTTACGATTTCTCCAAGAGACATCCTCAATGCTTGCCATCAGTTGTCAGTTCTAGATACCAGAAGAAGAGTACCATGTCTCTACTCCACTTCCTTTGGACTCTCCATGAAGCATCTGTTAAGGGGAAAAAATTAAGATGGCAGTTTAAAAAAAAAAGAAAAAAAAACCAAACCTATAAGAAAGAAAGAAAATGCTCCCAATCTAGATTCGTGTCTTAAAGCTATAAATAGTGCATAAACAGTGGCTTTCGTTGTAGCTTTTATAAATAGTAAATATTAGTAGTACAATAAATTTTTATATGCATGAGCCACTTATTCTTGATGGAGAGGACACACTTAAATGTGTCACCAAGATTTCTTGCCCAGTTGCTGAGGCAGAAGTCTAATCTTCAAGTGAGTAACACCGTGACAGGTATTTGGTGCAGTTGTTCATGCCTAATAGTAGCTAGGTTCTGGGTTAAAGTAATAAAACACTCCATCATATGGTAAGATGTCCTGTTAGCCATAGTTTGTTTCCACTATTGTTCCTGACTTAGCGTTTGTACGTTAGCATTTTCTTGAAAGTTCAAATCTCAGCACCAAAATCTACTGCTAAAACATCCTGACTAGTGGAAGAAACATAGGGGAAGTGAACTATGGAGCCAGTTTGGAATGAGACTTGTATTACTTCAAATGTGGAGGACAGAGAACCTCTCTTGGACTTAGGCCTGGTCTACACCAAGAAATTAGGTTGACACAGCTACATCATTCAGGAGTGTGAAAAATTCATAGCCCTGAATGATGATGTAAGCCAACATAATTCCCTGTGTATACAGCATTAGGTCAATGGAGGAGGTGGATTACTTAGGTCAATGGGAGAACCCTTTCAGTTGGCATAAGTAGTGTCTACACTGAAGTGCTACTTCAACTGTGCTGCTGTAGAGTTTCAAGTGTAAAGAAGCCCTTAGTGATGAATGCTCATGACCAAATGAGAAGGTGCAGGAAAACTTAGAACTGAGCGTGCTTAGGAAAGCTGACCAGACTTCTCAAGTTTTTCCTTCTGGAAATGGAGAGGCCCTGGAAATAATCCTTGTCAAATTCAGCAGTTTATTCTGCAGTAGAATTTCTAGCTTCATCTCTCAGTGAAAATCCAGATATATTTTTTTTCTGGATTGTATAGATTGCATAGGTAGCTGAAGAAATACATTTTAATTATGGTTCATACCAAGTGATGCATTGGACCTTAACCAGTCCTCTCCAGATGTAGAAGGTTCTTCAACCACTAACCCAGTGCACAAGATTGATGGAGTTCTGAAGAAAACCTTTGAATACTCTGCTGATGAAACGTCTGTATGTGCTCTTTATAGGTGATTTGCATCTTAATAGCTAACAGAAATGCAAAATTATTCTTTAAGGCTAGGGATAAAAGTCTGTGTAGTCTAAGGGACTCATGTAAAGTGTAAACTAATGTTTTTTTCATGTGACATGGCCCTAGGCTACTATTCATGCTCCTGAAGGTTTGGCAAAGGAGTTATAGTCCACCAGATTATATAATTGAATCCATGGTTCAGATTTATCTGGAAAAGTATAAGGTGCTAGCCTTTTCGTAAACCTCTTTAAAGAACCTAGATTATTTTGGTTACAGTTCTCTGAACTTTCTTGAATGTATCGATAGTGAAGCGTTCTAAACTGAGTTCAGTATTCTGGGTGTGGTTGCATCAAAACTATGTAGAAGACAGTTGCATCACTGCTATGTGACACCTCTGCCTTTGTAGCATAAAATTTTTATCTAATTTGCTGTCCACCGCTCAGCTTTTCTTCAGAATTGCTGCCAGATTTCTCTCCCATTGCATATCTGTTCCCAGTTCCACCCCACCCAACCCTGAACACTAATTTGCATTTTCTTCAAATTAATCTTTTTTTTTTCTTTGTTTTTTCCTGGTCGTTTTTACGTTCTAAGTAGCTGATTCCTTTGTACTCCATTGGTAGTCAGACTTGCAGATTTTATTATGGTGGTGTTAACTGTTTCCAGTAATGAAGATGTAAAATATGACTGTATCAACCTTAGGTTTCTATGGGTACTTCCTCACCCTCTCCTTCCCCACTCTGAACTTAGTGCTCTTTTATTTATGTAAGTATCCATATCTATGCCAATTTTGAAAGTGGAGTGTTGATTCTGTACCAAGTGTCGTACTAAATTCCAAATATTTATATGTACCTTACCTTTCATCTACTAACTTTATAATGTTATTAAAAAAATCAGAGGCATGCTGTTTATAACTCAGGTGTGTTTTGCTCAGTTTTTGGGTCCCCCCCTTTTTTTTTTTAGGTTTTGGAATTTGACTTATGACAGGGGTTGGCATTCTTTCAGAAGTGGTGTGCCGAGTCTTCATTTATTCACTCTGATTTAAGGTTTCGCATGTCAGTCATACATTTTAACGTTTTTAGAAGGTCTCTTTCTATAAGTCTATAATATATAACTAAACTATTGTTGTATGTAAAGTAAATAAGGTTTTTAAAATGTTTAAGAAGCTTCATTTAAAATTAAATTAAAATTCAGAGCCCCCTGGACTGGTGGCCAGGACCTGGACAGTGTGAGTGCCACTGAAAATCAGCTCATGTGCTGCAGGTTGCCTACCTCTGACTTATGAGATGGTGCCACTTTATAGGCAGGGTCACTCTTCTTTCCTTTTTGACCTCATTTCAGTTCCGAAGAGATGGATGATCTCATCCAAAACTATCACTGCATTAGACAGCCTGAAAAGCCAAGAATTGCCTGGAGGCCAAACTACCTTTTTAGCTCCATTAGTTGATTGCTCCAGGTCAGAGTTGAGGCACACTATTGTGACAACATCTGGAAGCTTGCATTACTGCTGCTCTTGCTGCATTTAGTTTGAATTTCTTTACTTATTTTCCAGTCTCCAGGGCATCTTTCATGAGCACTGAAGTCACCCATGTCTAAAAAGCACTGGGAGCTCTGTGATGGATTTTTTATTTTATTTTTTTTTTAATTGCAGAAGGAGAATTGCTATATTTATTAGCAGCTTCATAGTTAATTATGTTTTGAAATCTACTTAAAGCTGGGAATAAATCTTATTTTTTTTTCTCTTCAACGTGGGCTGCTTTTGTTACAATAGGGCTCTGTACTCCATTGTTTGGTCACCAGTCTGTTGCCGGTGGACCCAGTCACTGGATTCCACATGCTTCTAAGCCAGGTGTTTCCAGGTAGAGTCTAGTCATAGTTTCTAGCTCTGGAACAAGGGGGCATACTCCCAGGCTCAAACCTCTTGCCTGATGCCCTTCTTTGGGATGTGCGGTGTCACTAATCAGTCACCCTATATTTCAAAACCAATGTCTGAGACTTCCTGAATCTGTCAGTTGCTTTTACGTGCTTCACCTGAGCTTTACGTAGGCTGTGGGCAGCCTGGGCTTCTAGTTTAACCCTTTTGGGGTCAGCATGGCAGGAAAGCAAGGAACCACAGGCTTAGCAAAGGAATTTCTTAACCATAGAAACTTAAGTCTGAACACTCAAGAGTTTTTTCAACAGAGGTCTTTGAAAAGAACCAAAAGTCATGAGACACACCCTCCCCATCTCTGATCTCACTTCTCCTGCAAGTCGGAGGCTTGTCAGCATTTCAGGCTGGCCATATTTCCCCACCTAACCCATTCCTTCTGTGTGGTGATGGTTGGACCCCCTCCACAGAGCAGAAACTTGTCCCTAGGTAGGGGTCTGTTGTGAACTATGTACCTACTGTGAGCAGTTCCAGCCTTCCCCCGAGTCTTCTCTCTTTCATGCTTGTCTCCCTGCCAGCCCCTCTGTGTAGAAAAGCCATTGTTTTAGTGGATGGGCCGACAGTGCAGTTTAGAGACACATTGGTGGCTCCGAATTGTAGTTTTGATGGCTTTTGATGTTAGTCTTTCAATGAGGTGTCAAACACCTTCTTGGGACCCAGGGGAGGGCAGTTGTTTGAATGCACTATTATAGGTTGTCTTTGAGATGTCTGGACTTGTCTTCATTCCTAGTACAACAAAGAGTTTATAAGTTGATGCATATCTTTTCTACCCTTTTTGTGTAAAATTTCAGTATTGGTTTTTGTGTCCTTTGAATTTCGTTAGATTTCTCTTTAGTAAATTTTTGTGCATTAATTTTAACTTCAGAAAAAAGTTTTGTAAGTGGGAAGAAAGCTTGATATCAAAAGATACAACTTGGAGAGACTGATGCAGTATATCAGCTTCTGTGGAAGAATGGTCTATGTTCATTGATATCTTAGCTGCCGGGAGGAGTAAATTGACAATTGTGCATCACCATTTGAAATTACACAATGTAAAATAAAATCTTAGGTGAAAAGGGACCCTGGCAATGGGCTCACGTGGAAGAGACAACTGGTCTTGACCCCTTTCATGAAGGGATTTTTTTTTGTCTGTTCATACCTTTGTATATGTGCAATGGATAACTTACACCTAGCTGTGGGTAGGGTTCAGTCATACAGAAAATTTCACAATTGTGGCATAAGTGTTCTTTAAGAACTGAAATTTTGGAGTCTTATTCTGAAGGCCTACATTTTCACTCTGAGGCATGGGACATCAGTCTAACTTGGACATGCTTGCAAGTGCACAATGTCACAGCAGCTCCTTAGGGGATATTTGCATGGGTATCGTTTTGAATGGTCACATCATTTTGGCTTCTTAGTTGCTTGCCAATGCTATCAAAGCTCCATTGGGCCTTTTCATTTTCTTAAGATCTGAAATTATCATATATCTTTTAGACATAAATTCTGCAGCAGTCTCCCCTTCTTCTTCCCCATGCATCTCTTCCACAATTGGGCAGCTGTCATCAGAGAAGCAAAGTTTTTGAGGTGAGGCTTACTTCTGTTACAATGTATGGTTGATTGTGGTTCATGGAGAGAAAACTCTGATAGTTCATGACCAGGCCAGTTTTGCATATTCTCTGACTTAAAATATAGGAAAAAAAAGACAAAGCAAAGAAGAGTCAAACTGACAGTGCAACATCAGGAGAAGAGGATGAATGTTGTGACTGAAGCCCAAGACTTGGGTTCTATTCACTTCTGCCATAATCTTCTTTTGTGATCCTGGGTCAGATCACTTAAGCTCTATGTATCTTTGTTTCGTCATCTGGAAAATGTATATTTACAAATGCATATGGTGATTGTGTCATTTACTAGGAGAAGATCCCTGAACACAGACAGAACTTTCTCAAGAGCTGGACCAAGACTGTGAAACTTGATGACAGGAGAGGATGACCACAGATTGGACTAAATACAAAACTCATTTCTTAACCTTAGCTTTCCCACAATTATTTCATAGTTTAAAAAAAAATACTTTTCCCTGTGTATGCCATTCAGGCAATTTATTTTTTCCTGTTGGAGATGGAAGAGGGTTTTTTTGGCTTGTCACCGTATGTGTACTGGATGCTACTGACAGAGGTGGTACTGCAGTGCTACGCAGCAGCATTCATTTGCCTTTGCAAGGTAGCAGAGACGGTTACCAGCCCTATTGCATTGTCTGCCATTGTAAATTGGCGATGAGATATGACATTAGCTCGTTTGTACCATTGCTGCTGTCCAATTGTGCTCAGGGAGGGGGGGGGGGGGGTGGCTGGCCTCGCTAGTGTGCTGGGCGGTAAATCAAAATATGGAATGACTCCCAGGCATTCCCTTACTTATGTTTTTGCCTAAACAATAAGTCGCTCCGCTAGAATGAGGCAAGTTGTACATAGAGAACCAGAGACGCCCTCGTGTCAGGCCCAGAGATTGCGCAGAAATGATGACTACATTGCCATTCTAGGAGTGTCCCATGCAACACCCCCCTTCTTCCTCGCTCCCCAATTGCTCCTGGCTACCAGTGGTCGTGTCCCCCATGTGTGTGAAAGTAAAAGAATGCAGAATAAAAACACTGACTTTTTAGTGAGATAAATATGAGGGGGAGAAGTCTCAGCTGCTATGAAGTCCAGGGCATTACAGAAGTTTTTCTTTAGAAATGAAAGGGGGTGCTGACAGAGCTCAGCCTCCAGTTGCTATGTGATAGACGTTGCCACCATTGCTGTTACCATCTACGGCGGAATGACTGGGGTCATTCCCATTTTTACCTCGGGCCGCACGCCGCACCATCACGAGGCTAGCCAGAGCACTACGCGGTTAATGACGATGAGATAGTCACATCTGCCACGGGGAAGCGGTGTTCAGCGCTTGCAGCGACCACTCTACAGCACCATGCAGTTAGCATAGGGTGACACTGAAAAAAGGCAAGAAACGTTTTTTTCCTTTTCTTTCTAGAGGGAGGGAAGGGTGTAAATTGATGACATATACCTGAAACCCCAGGAAAATGTATTTGACCTTCAGGCATTGGGAGCTCAGCAAAGATGCAAATACTTTTCGGAGAGTGCGGGGACTTGTGTAGCTGGAGTTCCAGTACCCTCTCTCCCTCCATGAAGTGTCCATTTATCTTTTGGCTTTCCATTACATCTTGTCAACACGTCATGTGGTGCCTTCTGTACATACTGAATTTTTTCAAATGCTTTGGCATTTCGTCTTCTGTAACGGAGCTCTGATAGAACAGATTTGTCTCCCCATACAGCGATCAGATTCAGTATCTCCCGTACGTTCCATGCTGGAGCTCTTTTTGGATTTGGGACTGCATTGCCACCCGGGCTGATCAGAGCTCCACTCTGGGCAAACAGGAAATTAAATTCAAAAGTTCACGGGGCTTTTCCTTTCTGCCTGGTCAGTGCATCCGAGTTTAGATTGCTTTCCAGAGCGTTCAGAATGGTGCACTGTGGGATACCGCCCGGAGGCCAATACCATCGATTTGTGGCCACACTAACCCGCATCCGACATGGCAATACTGATTTCAGCACTACTCCCCTCATCGGGGAGGAGTACAGAAACCGGTTTAAAGAGCCCTTTATATTGATATAAAGGATTTCGTTGTGTGAACGGGTGCAGGGTTAAATTGGTTTAATGCTGCTAAATTCAGTTTAAATGCGTAGTGTAGACCAGGCCTTAGGTGACAAAGTAACTGTATCTAGCTTTAGTGGTTCATGAGATTAGGTTCGCCTGGCATATGTTGGTGTAAATGTTGTGTGAGAGATTGGGATGGTCAAAAACCGGGGTGGTTGTGCAAGTTTTCCAAAATGAATAAATTCACAATCGTCATACAGATACATACCATTGATTTTTCTTTCTGTTGTGTGGATTAATGAAAAAGCAATGACTAAATGGGTAAATATATAAACATGGATTTTATGTAGCGTGATACGTTCAGAAAGGAGGTTTGATTATAGCCACCTTTATATGTGGTTATATTTAAGTCTTATGGTTTCAAGAATAATTGAATTATGATCTTTAGCCATTATACTAACCTGGTTCAAAAATATACAGTGATTTATACCTGTTTACTAACACTTTCCTTTGTAACAAGCCTAGAAAACAGGGGGGTACTTGATGACAGCATCAGAGAGCTGAAGGAGAGGGGTCAGGACCTTGAGAGAGTCTTCTCCAGACAGAAAGAGGAGGCAGTGGTGGTCTTCACCTGCAGTATGTATATGCCCATAAGATGTAGTGCATCATGTCTGAGCAAGAACCAGTTCTCTTTTATTGCCTATCTGCTTCCCTGGGGATGGAGTCCTAGAGTGTAGTCTGCCATTTCTTCACCTGCTCTAGGAGTAGTCAGTGTTAAGTGTGGCACTATGTGAGAGAAATGGTGTCCCCCTGCTCTAAGACCCCTCTCTGGAGTATAGAGGAAGAGGCCACTCTCACTCCATCCCTAGAGGTGGTTTCCTCCCCTCTCTGTGCATGTTACAAATTACACATGTCGAGCTACCTTGATACATCCAGGAGTCTCAGTGGGATTGTGGAATTTCTTTCTTCCATCTCCCCCAGTTGGCCCAGAGAATGGGGAGCCAAATACAAATGTCTCCCCTGTTCCTAAAGAGAGAGAACCTCTAGGGTTCAAGACTCTGCTGCCACTACCAACCCAGAACTTGCTTGTCTCTATCAGGACAGTTCTCACGGTGGTGGAAAAGATAGAGCAGGGAGGAGGAGGAAATCTGGTTGGTGAATACCAGAATTATCAAACTTCAGAACATGTTTGCATATTTGATATTTGCAATCACAACTTCATTTCCTTTGGGTTGGCCTTCCAAATGAAGCCAAGCACACTGGATAAACGTGTTAATCAGATGTTGTCAGTGACACTGATAGTAATGAAACAGTTGGTAACTTAAACTTCATTTCTATGAGTGTAGTAAACTGAACTTGGGGAAACTTACACTTCTATTCTGGTGCTATTGTTGCATTTTATTCCAATCAACACTGTATCCTCTTATGTTCTGAAGGTGCTTAGAAATTTCTGTTAAAGAAAGATTCACTTTCATGGAAAACCTCAGGGTTATTTTAGAGGAGACCTTAAATAATTGGAATTTGAAGAATTTCCACATATTGATTTGATATCCTGCTGTGGGGTCATTTTAAACTGGACATATTTAGTAAGATTTAAATAAAGAGATATGAGTTGTCTACTTATGTGCATGAAACAAAATGTTTTGTAAGTGAATTTGTAAACTGTAAAAACTAGCCTATGCACTGTGGTGGACAAAGTGCATGGGAGGTTTGAACCCTAAAAAGCAGCAGTTTTTGAATTATGGCTTCTCAAAGTTAGATTCTTTGTTAAAAATCAAACACTAACTTCTCAGAGCCCTATAACTCAAAAACAGCTGGAGCAATTTATTTCCAACGTCCTGTAAGAAATTTCACCTGTGGCCTGAGATTTTAGCATGAGAATTTTCAGTCCCAATGCAGCTTTTTAAAAAGGGTCAGAAATAGAATGGATCTCTCAACTTCAACTATGGAGTCACTTCCCTGATGTTAATGAAAACAATAATCAAAATGCAATCAAGGGCATAAGCTGACTGCCCAGAAGAAATTCCCCCCATGTACAGCAGTATACAATTGGCAACGTGCATTTTCCACCTTCCTCCGAAACTTCAGGTACTAGCAACTGTCAGGCACAAGACGCCAGACCAGAATGATGTATGATCTTATCTGTAACAATTCCTATGTCTCTATTGCTAGATGGGAGACTTATTCTTAAAGCCCAGATTCTAAGTTTTTAAAATGCTGTTGAGCTTAAGCTGCATTGTCTGCAGTGGTACTCTCTCTCTCATTGTTTTCTTTTGTGGCAGTATTTTGGTTTCTTTGCCAAATACTCTATTTGTGTCAATTAGAAAATCTCTTATTGAATTGTCGAAATGACTTGCTGCATCTGCTCTGTGGCACTGAATATTTCAGATGTGCCATTCAAACTCTTCCTCTTTTTGGAGTGCTCTCAACAAACAACTGCATTGTTGACATAAAGATATGTTGAATTGTTTCATTTCTCAAATTGGTGAGTTAGAATATCAATAATAACTTGTTTCTTTGGGTGTTTATTACCTGGAAAGAGCTAGCAACAGGTCAATATTTAGTCTTATCCATGTCTTGAAGTGGAAATTTCAATTCCTCTTCTTCCATCTGCTCCCAAAAAACCACTTTTGATGGATTCAGTTGATGAAAACTGCTTTGCCTGTTCTTCATGTTGTGGTCAGAACTTTAGGAAATTTTGGCTAGCCAGAGGATTTTGCCAAATTAGCCCAAAATGTTGATTTTTGAAACTACAGCTCTTAAAATTCTAGGAGCTGCTAACATGCAAAAATCAAGGTTTTGTGCGGCATCCCTGAGACCAGTCTATCAAGCCTTAATCATCTTTAAGAATTGATCCCTTTCCTTCAGATAATACCAGAGTTGTCTTTACGTTAACCTTCTGGTATTAATTGTTATCAACACTTCTTTGTCAGCACTTCCAGCTTTTGCAGAAAATCATAAAGGCTGTATACTTTTTACTATGTAAAAATGGAAAAGTTGGCCTTCATTGTAATTCATCTGCAAAAGCTGCATTAAGAAAGTACATTTTTTTTCTCTTAAATGGTCTAGCACATTAATGATTTTTTTCTTATTTTATTTTGGGATGACTTACATCTTCATATTTAAAGAAAGAGAGAGCCATGAATGCTTATAGTAAGTATGACATTTTTCTTCTTCCCCTTCAAAGCTTCCATAGGTGCTATCAAATTGTAATTTTTATATGATTAAATTGCTTTTTCAATATTTCTGCTATTGTTAGCACTTGCTACATTTTTGTGGTGGTTTTGCTTATTGTCAAATCTGTTCAATACAGTTTAGCATTATGACAGGAAAAAATCATGCTTTGCGGATCAGCTTGCATCTCTGATACCATGAAAGTAAGTACTACCAGATAATGACACTGATGAAAATGGGTATAGGAAACAGTTTCATATTGTTTTTAATTTGTGCTGGTGCAATAAAAACTGAAATAGCCATATCTGTCTTCAGATGAATTTATGCTACTTTTTTCATTGATATGCTGTGAGCTTAAATGGGTTTTGGTATCCTAATAAAAGCCATATTTCAGTTCTGGAACAGTTTAATTCCTACATGCCTTGAAACTGTAATTAAGCATTTCCATATGTAAATTTCACCTGAGGACCTTTTCACGCTCGGTGAGGAGGCATCTGAGTCAAAGGATATCTATAGTCATAAATTGTTCGAAACTATCACAAGAGTATCTACTTACGTTCAAAGGAAAATCTAAGTTTTTGTCACTGTGTGTACCACTCTTTAATAGTGTCTTGTGAACAACTCCTATTTCACTCACAATCACGCATGTACCATCTTGCTTCCCATTCATGATGATTTAGCAAGCCTATAGCCACTACTGTAGTTTCTTGTATGGAAAGTAATAGTAAGAAAGTAATGTATTTTTAGCTTTTTTTTTTTAAGTGGTTTAGCAGATGGGAACAAGTTAGACTTATTGCAGTCTGTCTGATCACACTGTTCTGTGGATCAAAGCTTGAGAGCTTCTGAGAGTATGTCTACGCTACCAAATTTGGTCGATTTTATAGAAGTCATTTTTAGAAATCGATTTTATACAGTCAATTGCATATGTCCACACTAAGCGTGTTAAGTCAGTGGAGTGTGTCCTCACTACCATGGCTAGCATCGACTTATAGAGCAGTGCATTGTGGATAACTATCCCACAGTTCTCGCAGTCTCTGCCGCCCATTGGAATTCTGGGTTAAGCTCCCAAGGCAAAAACATTGTCGTGGGTGGTTTTGGGTACATGTCGTCGTCAGTTGCCCCTCCCTCCGTGAAAGCAACGGCAAACAGTCATTTCACGCCAGACACCAGGGCGATTAGAAGAGCACAGCAAGGTGCTCTGCGCATCAGAGAGGCTTTGAAAACCAGTTTCATGACCGGCCAGGCTTCGGTGTGACAGTCGTGTGTTTCTCCTTGATGCAAACCAACCCCCTTTATTGATTTTAATTTCCTGTAAGCCAATCCCCCTCCCTCGTTCGAAATAAAGTAACTATTGTTTTGAAACCATGCATTCTTTCTTTCTTTCTTTTTTTTTTTTAAATGAGATAATGAGCAAGGTAGCCCGGGAGGGCTGGGGGAGGAGGGAAGGACAAGGCCACATTGCTTATTGTAGCCACACTAAAAATCAAACTGTTTGAATGACAGCCTGCTGTTGCTTGGGCCATCCTCTGGAGTGGCTGCGTGCCCGGAGCCTCCTCCCTCACCCCATGTTCTTGGGCGTCTGGGTGAGGAGGCTGTGGAACATGAGGAGGAGGGGAGGCAGTTACACAGTGGATGCGACGGAGGTCTATGCACTTGTTGGCTTTCCTGCAGCTCCAACAGATGCTTCATCATGTCCGTTTGCTCCCCCATTAGCCTCAGCATCGTGTCCTGCCTCCACTCTTCACACTCACTTAATTCTTTCCTGGCTCTACCACTGAATGCCTCCGTGCATTAAGCTGTGCCCTATCAGTGCGGGAGGACTGCATGAGCTTGGAAAACATGTCATCACGAGTATGTTTTGGTTTTTTTGCCTTCTTATCTGCAATAACCTCAAGAACAGAGATGATAGGGGGAGCATAGAAACATTCTACGATTCTGGGGGGACTGCATGGTCACCTGTGCTGCTGAGTTCGTCACATTGACCAAACAGGAAATGAAATTCAAAAGTTCCTGGGGCTTTTCCTGTGTACCTGGCTAGTGCATCGGAGTTCAAAGTGCTGTCCAGAGCGGTCACAATGGAGCACTCTGTGATAGCTCCTGGAGGCGAATACCGTCGATTTGCGTCC
The DNA here is from genome assembly GCF_003597395.2 of Chelonoidis abingdonii. Lineage (NCBI taxonomy): Eukaryota > Metazoa > Chordata > Testudines > Testudinidae > Chelonoidis > Chelonoidis abingdonii. The sequence goes on from NC_133770.1 coordinate 122,767,234, forward strand.
CCACTACCCCAAGTTCAACCCAGCAAAGTCCATTTTAGCACTACTCCCCTCGCCAGGGAGGAGTACAGCAGTCAATTTTAAGAGCCCTTTAGGTCGACGGAATGGAGTTGGTTGTGTGGACGCATTCATTTTTTAAATCGACCTAACGCAGCTAACTTCGACCTTACCCCGAAGTGTAGACCAGGTCTGACTCTCTCCATATATCCTACTCCTAAACAATTTTTGTGGTCCTCTTCTCCCTCTTCTGCACAAAGTATGTGTGAATGTGGAAGAAATACATAACTTTGTGTACCTACAAGTTAACAGGAATGTCAGACATGTATAGCTAGTGCCTTTGCTAATCACAAAGGAAGATTTGCAAATTTTGAAGTGGGCAAAATCCCAGTTTTTAAGACTTAGTAGCAGACACACCACTAAGACGTCATTACTTTTGTCACATATTAGTATACAGTCTAATATTTTAAATACTATAATGATGTTTTTTTAAATAAAGGAATAAAATAAATTTTAGAGCATCCTAGAATATTTTTAATTTGTTTGCTTAGTTCACAAAATTTGTAAACTGTGGTAGGTCTCCCAGTTTTGATTAGAAATGAATGAGTTTCTACTGTAATTCTATTACAGTTCATTCTTGCAGTTATCCCAAGTTATACACTATGTGTGGCTCTTCCATTAAGAAAATGTTTTTTCCTTCTGCTTTTTTGAGTCTTTTTTGATTGTGATTTAAAGACCTCTGTGTCTAAACTTGCAGTAGTGAAGTGTGACATACTTGCGGTTTAATTTAAGTGACTCCAGGGAAGATAAAAATTCCAAGTCATTTCCAAGGAAACCTCCGCCTGTGAAAGAGCGTTTACCATAGGAAAAAGGTGAAGGTTTTAAAAAAAATCTCTTGACTACTTCTATTTGCTTCAGACAGTATAAAACATATCATCTTTCTGGGATGGCACAAATATCTGAAACTCTCCTGATTTAGTGATGTGCGTTTTTCAAAAATTCCATTTTTAGTAATTATTATATAAAACTGGAAATTAACAATGGCAACTTTGAAAACAACTCTACACGTGTTATATAGTATTAGAGTAGAGAGTGGTGTGCATTTTTGAACAAAAGGTACAAAAAGGCCTACATACTCAGCACTCCAATATCCATGAAGACGCAAACTCCTAAGAATGTATGTGTTCAGTATAGACCCTCTACATAGACACATGTTTACATGAGTTTCCTGGCTATAATCTTGACTGTGTTATGTCAACAGACAAGAAGAGATGAGAAGCACCAATCTTCACAAAGACTCTATCCTCTTATTCTGTAGAGGAGTCTTACTGACGTGCAATGTTCAGTAAAAGGCGCACAACTTTGAGTGGTGAGCTTGAGCTAGTCAGCAATGAGTAGATTGAGTGGATGATTTATTTTCATATCTAAGTCTTCAGAGAAGTTACAGAGAAGTTTGGTGTCCTGGTATCCATGTTAGAAGAATTCCAAGATATGTTATACCTCAAAGAAGTGGAAGCTGTATCAGTGATGCTATGAAAGTGTTGGCTATATCTTCCTGATTTTACCTGTCCTAGAGAATATGATGCAAAAAATGAAGTATGATCAGTATTAATTATTTTTCCACAGTGGTCAAGATGACACTAGTTTTCAGTATCTGAACCTTCAGTTGAAGGGATTTGCTGAACAGTTGTTCAGGCTTGCACTCAGACCTCAGTCTGGATAATGAGACAAAATCGCTAATTGAGAGGCTGCTTTTCGAGCAGTTTAAACTTTACCAACTTTCAGAAATGAAATCTACAAACTGAATTTACTCCAGGATCTGGCTTGCTTCCAATAAGTAGAAAAGAATAAACCAGGTTTCCCTACAATATGTGCACGTATATTTCTTACAGAAGCACCATTTGTCAGTCCATATCAGCATATAAATGTCAGACTTGGACTATAAATCCTACTTTTCGGCACTGTATTCTCAATTCGGTATCCTTCCTGCTTCCTGGTTATTTAAAATAAGGCTCACTTTTGGACATCAGCTCTGCAGGAGAGAGTTTGAACCTGTCTGTTCTTTATGCTACATCCATCATCTGAAGCCCTTGAAGTATGATCAAAACATTTGTGCTGTTTTCATGAAGATGAGATGCCTTCAAAGGATCCAGTCTTCAGTCCTAAAGTAAACTCAGGTTAAACCAGATTGCATGGAAAAGGCTTGAAATGAGTGGGATCTAAGATTCAATCAAAGTCTCTTAGGTGAGCCAAGGATCAGAGCGTTTATTCATTATCATACAGCAAACAAAAAAAGGGGGGAGGATGGAGTGGGGGAGAAGGAAACACCAAAGGCTTCCACAGTGCACATCTTTAAGGTAGCATGAAGATAAAGAGCTAGATCTTAGAGCAGAGTTGTTTCAATTTCCCATGACAAATTGCCCTCCTTTGTCCTTTAAAAGAAATGTATATACTCATTCATAAGCCGAATGTTTTTGGTAAAAAAGTGGCTCATCGAAGAGCAGACGTCAGCTTATAAACAGGTCTACACCAAAATTTGATGATTTTGAATTCTATGGAATCATTGAATTCAATATCTAATACAGTGATCGGCAACCTTTGGCAGGCGGCCAGCCAGGTTGAGCACCGTGGCGGGCCGAGCCGGTTTTTTTACCTGGCGCGTCTGCAGGTTCAGCCAATCGTGTCTCCCACTGGCCATAGTTTGCCACTCCAGGCCAACAGGGACAGCGGGAAGCAGCATCCAGCACATCCCTCAGCCCACACTGCTTTCCACCGCACCCATTCGCCTGGACCAGTGAACCACAGCCAGTGGGAGCCATGATCAGCCGAACCTGTGATTGTGGCAAATAAACAAACTGGCCCAGCCTGCCAGGGTACTTATCGTGGTGGGCCATGTGCTAAAAGTTGCCGATCCCTCATCTACTACATTGTTGTTTTGTTTACTTGGAGCCCTCCCTGGGAACAGCAAACCATGGCTACAGGAAGCTGAGGGGCTCCATGCCTGCAGACGCTCCAAGTAAACAAAATATCCCGACCCACCAGTGGCTTACCCTGACGGGCCAGGAGCCAAAGTTTTTTCCAACCCCTCAAATATAGGATTGGCTTATGAAAAGGTCATACAGTTTTTGCTATTTTTATCTATCCATTTTGGGGGGTCATCTTATAAATGAACGGGCTAATGAATGGGTATATATGGTAATTCAGTAGTGGGATGTTGGATTATCTTTAATAGTTTTTTAATCTCATTTGTTGCACATAGCTGGTAAGCTTTCTGTCCTGAGGTATAGCGGAGTTAATTGCACTTGAGAGGAAAGATTGTTTTTGACTAGTTTGTCAAGCTAATTGGGTTGACCAATATGACTATAAAATATTGAAGGGTTTCTTTAAAGAAACCTAAGTTGGATCTCAGATGATGAGTGATACTGGATGAAAGGACAACTTGAAATATAGTATGTTCCCTTTCTAAATTTTTTTAGTTTTGTTAACTTAGCATCTTGGAAATATTTTTGGGACTTGGTACTGTATGTTTTATGACTTAGCCCAGAAACCATGATTACCAAGTCTAATTCCCATTTCATTGAGAGATGGTTTAGGGGTGTGGTGGACACTGCCAAATGGGTGACATGATTATTCTAAGAAGAAATCTGGTTAAAATATTTTTTCCTTTTGTTAACTTTAAACACTAGCATAGTGTCTTGAAATAGGCAACAAATTTACACAAGTTTTGATATTGAAATCCACTATGATCTATTCTTGAACTACTTAACTGGTACAGATACCAGAGCGAACCAGTACTGCTCACAGCACAGGGTTCGCTTAGTTTCATTAGTGTGCTATAAGCCTATGGTAACAAAACAAAACAAAAATTAATATGGCATTTTACATCAGTTTTAAGGCAGATACTTGCCCCAGGAGCTTTATAGTCTAGGTTGAACTTTTAGTATTTTCAGGAAAAGGGTATTAAAATACCCCCATATTGAACTTTACCAGATACTCTTCTTAGGGCTTTTTTTAAAAATATGTGCCATAAATTACCTTTATACTGAGTATTTATAGGGGGACATCTGAGCATGTGGAGGACTGGGGAGGAGCACAGGAAGGGTGAAAGTAACTGTGCAAAAGTAACACTGCCAAGCATGAAAATATCTGAAAAGGCACTGTAAGGACCTGATTGTGTAATCAGATCTATGAGATAGACTTGGGAACCTGCATGGGGTTTTCCATGAGTACAAGGGGTCTCCGCCATCATGGATGCAATTTCAGGACCTAACTGCTTCTGGGTTTTGATCCCAGTTGTGGCTTTTCAAAGCTACCGTAACAAATATTAAATAATGAAAATAACTGGAATAGGAGTAACACAGATTAACTACAAAAATTCATTAAACTTTCAAAGAAATGTTTTAGTTAATATTTCTGTGATCCATACTTGATGTTTTGCCTGGCAGGGGAAGTAATGAAATTTTTAGGTAAACACTTTTTTTAAAAAATATTAATAAAAATAGGAATTGAAAAGATACAAAAGCAAAAGATCAAATACCAAAATGGAATAATATTGTTAGTGAGGTTAAATTGAAAACATTAGGTGCATAGAATAAAGGAAGACATCGCTTTAAACCTATTTTATTTTCTGTGTCTGTTGTGCTATGTGGAGAAAGACAAATAACTGTCAAAATAACATTATCTTAGGTGCTCCCGCTCCAGTGATATATGAAACACAGAGACCAGGTAAGAAAATTGAATATAAATGAATAAATTCAACATGAGTTACACCAGGGCTTCTCAATCTTTTTATTTCTGAGGGCCTCCCAACATGCTATAAAAACTGCACAGCCCACCGTTGCCGCAAGAAGAGGTTTTCTGCATATAAAAACCAAGGCCAGCGTGTGGGGTGGGGGGTGGGGAGAGGGGTAGCAAGCAGAGCAATTACCTGAGGCCCCATGCCACAGGGGATCCCATGAAGCTAAGTTGCTCAGGCTTTGGCTTTAGCCCTGGGGGGCAGGGCTCAGGGCCCTGAGCTTCAGTTCCATATGGTTGGTTTTTGTCTTTCTGCACTGGGCCCCAGCAAGTCAAATGCTGGCCCTGGTTGGTGGACCCCGTGAAACCTGGCCACAGCCCCCCAGGAGGCCCTGGATGGACCCCAGTAGAGAATCAGTGAGTTACAGTTCTAGAAAACAAAATTGTTCATGAAGATAGTCTCAAGTTTTAGGAAGAGACAACTCCACTTGTGCACTATCAGACATTTTGACCATCAGTGCTTCATGCAGTGCCTAACTTCTTCAGTTTAAGAATCTCTGAAAAACATAACAAAATATGAGACTTCTGATTGAAGGAAACCTTGTTAAATCTGGGATGTTCTTGCAACATGTGATACGGAGTATGACTTTTAGCTCAAGCTGTTGTTTGACTCCTCCAGCAGATGTGTGCAAGTTTGGTAAAACTTTCTCTTAGCTGATCCTGGATTTTGTTTCTGTTATAACAGATAATTCATCCGTGTAATGGAGTTAAGAAGACGTATTTTTAAAAAAATAAAAATAAAATCCCATTTTCTGTTTACTTAGCTTAATCATGACTGTGCTCTGGCATCCTTGGGTTGGGGTGGGGGAAATAGCATTTACTAAACTACCATTGTTGTAATACTGTTTAACATTCCTGAGATTTGAAGGAAGTAACTTTCTTTATGATTAGTTTAGTCCAGGTGCCCAAAGCAGATTTAAAAAAAACCTGGTTTTATTAAATAAAAAATGTTGGATTTTTTTAATTAAATTTGATTTTTTTATTTAAACTAAATATAAGTTTATTTTTTAATATAAACATGCAAAATTAAATTTGAAATTGATAGCCTATGTTAAGGCCTAAATTATTAAAATAATTAAATACAAAAAATATTTAATACACATTTGCTGAGAAGCTTTAAAGAAAGTCAAACCACTTCCTTTGCTAGGAATTGGGATTCTATCGCAAACATTTTAGCTTGATGAAATCTAAATCTAAACTTCTTAAAAGCCCTTCACAATGTAAATCCCAACATGTCTGTTAACTTTGTCTGCAAATCATTAACTTGGATATGTCAGTTACCTATATTGAACTCCCAATTTTTCAGGCACAATATGGGATGCCAGGATAAGTCTGGATGATTAATACAAACTATTTTGATTTTTTTATAGACTTAATACTATGTATTTGAACACTGCTAATAAGGGAAATCAGTTTCCATTGTAAACTAATATTTTTCAATATTTCATAACTAAAATTCACTCTGACCATTCAAAAACCATGGCTAGCAACTCATTTTCTCAGTTCAGTCATATGAAACTGTGCAAAATGCCCAGTATCTTATGGTAATTGTAATTTGTCTATCTAATATGTATTTCTATTTTGTTTACACTAGTTAAGCGGAAGCTTACAAAGGACATAACCTGTCTGAAAGATTTTATGAAAGATCCCAAAAGAGAGGAACCTCTAGTTGGTATGTTGTGTTTGTGATCAGACAACTTCCCTTTACTTGAACTTTAATCACCAGTGTAAGTTAAGTAACGCTGTTTGGAAGATCTCCAATAGCTAATATTTTATTACTTTCATCAGTCTGAGCTTTCACTCTGAAGATTGGACCTACTCTGGGAGGCTGGTAGATTATTTGGCATCTCATCTTTGTAGTACTCCATCTCTAGAGGGACATGTTGAACTCCACATGCCATTGTTCTTTCTGTGGTCCTGCAGGAAAAAAGCCAGACATAAGTTTCTTTCTGATGGCCCAGGATTTTCTGTGTGATTGTTTACCCTCATGATGTTCCTGAGAATATTAAATCTACTGGTATATACTACAGTTTTTCTCTATTTGATGGTTTTTCCTAGGCAGAGCTTAGCTTCGTCAGTTTATCGTTTCCTACTTGCCAGTGTCCTCCATGATCATAGCAAGTGCTGGCATCTTTGAGGAGTACATTGAATTGAGTAATAGGGGCTCTGTTGTAAGCAGTAGGTTTCCTCTATTTGGATCATTATTTCTCCACAGAAGGTCTGCTCTTAACTGATTTAATAGAACTCTTGAGCTGTGCAAAATGTGTTACCCCTGTTGTCAGTCCTGCAGAAACTACCACTATCCCTGGTAGCTTACCGCTGCCTTATATGGTATTGGTATAGAACAAATGTTCAGCATTAGGGTTAAATTGAGCTACTATTGTAAACAGTGGGATTGAGATCATTTCCTGTCTCACCTACCTCTAAACCCAGCTACTCTGGGAACAGTTTCAGGGAATGCAAGTATTCAGGTTACCTGTGCAACCTTAATTTGTCCCCCTTGCACGTATGCATTATCGTAGTCTTGAACTATGATGATATGCTGCTTTTTTTTTTTTTTTTTTTTTTTTTTTTTTTTTTTTTTTTAACTTATGACCACTGCCTCATTCCCTGCATGGGATGGATGATGCTCGTTTAGTGAGCAGCTTCTTGGTATTTTGCTTTATCCTCTTGTTTAATATGGGGCCTAGAGCATTATTTGCTGCACATTCACTATTTCAATCCTTGCTGTGAAAACAGAATTATTTCCTCAAATCTTTTCTATAGCACTCATCTGAGTGCTTCACAAACAATTTATTTTCATGGTGTAGGATGTATTATCATCCCCATTTTATAGATGTGGAGCTAAAATACAGAGAAATTAAGGTCCAAAGTGTCCACTAATTTTGAGTGCCCAATTTGAGACACGAGTATTTTTTTTTTTTCTGAGTGCTTAGCATTATATATCACTGTACAGGTTCTAAGCACAGTTCCCATTGTCTTCAGTTGCAAGACTGCAACACGTGAGGGAAGTTTGGTTTAAGTGACCTGCTGAGCATCACATAGGAATTTGTGGCAGAGGCAGGAATAGAATCCAATTCTCCAGGTGGTGTTCCAATTCCTTCACCATGAGATCTTTCCCTTCCTGCGAACTCCTTCCTCATTTAGTACACACCTCCCAGGATCTTACAAACAAGAGTCTTCGGGTCTACACAATGCTGTTACATCCCTGGAACCGTGATCCATCGTGTATATTGAATGAGGCACGGATCCTGTGGGAAAAATAGTATGGGAGGTCATGTAATTAAAGACTGCATAAGCATGCATAAAGGGGCTGAATTAAGGTTTCCTGTGCAACCTTAATTCTTGCATTTCCTAACTTTTCAGTGCTTGATCTTAACATTCTTTTATGGTATGTGTTTATTTGCACCCTCTGTTTTTTTTTCTTCTGGTTGGACATTCTTAAGATTCTAGGTATATGAAGTACTGTGATCCTGCTGTGACAGGCAGTCTACCAAGAACAGAACTTTTACTCAGAGAAAAGTCTGTACTGGTGAAGAGACAAACTTGTGCTAACAAATATTACCAGTAAGACATCTGATCCTTAGTGGGTGATTGTGAGGAAATGTAGGAAATACCTAAAATGGATCAGTATCTTTTATCATTGATTCATCATTGGTTGTCCCTACACAGCTGAAATAAGAATAAATTTATTCATAATTGCCTGTGTAAAGAAATGTAAGTACTTATTTTTTTGATTTTATAGGTTTAGAACATGTGGTTGAAATCAGATTTGAAGGGAGGAGAGAGCCACATTATGAATGCAAACTGTGTGAATTTAACACGGAGATGGCACCTATGATAGAACATCTCAGTGGCTATAAACACAGAAGAGCATATATTGTAAGTAAAATTTTATGCATTTGAGTCGGTGCTTAAATACTCTATTACCCATTTATTAATTTTCTTTTGTATAGTTGTTTATATTGCAATAGCTCCTAGGGGCCTCATTATGAACTAATAATATATAACGAATACTAAGGAATCCAAAGCACAGATGAATTGGGAAGAAATGGCAACACTTTTACTTTTTGTTATTTAGACAGGTGGTGATTAAGGTTTGCTCAGGAGGTTGCTAATGAGATAGGGAGCATTTTATGTCCAGCTAGACTAGTGATCAAAAGTCGTTGCCATCTAAAAGGTGGCTGAAGTGAACAGCTGGTCATCTGCTCGGTAACTAGTTAAGGTATGGTCACTGAGAACTTTGGGCAACTCCTCGTATATCCAGACTTGTGGTTTTCTGGACCCCATCAGTTGCAATTGAATATGTTATGGCACAGGTTGTATTCAGAGGATTGGCGAATGGTGATAAAGCCCATTTGTTGTTCCTGATTCAGTTAGATCTCTTGACTTCTCTTAATCCAATAGACTTGTCATTCTAGCAGGTCAGATTGCCAACAGTGATCAGTAAATCTGTGTACTGAACTGGCTTCTGGGTGTAAATGTGTTAATTTATGATTTTTAAAGCCTAAAGTGATATAGCACTCAGTTGTCGTTTTTAAAACAACCACTTCTCTATTGCTTGAATATGGTCTTGCTTTTAGTCCCTAGTGTAAGTCTTATACACCAATGACTCTATTGTAGTGATTTGAGGTTGACAGGACTACCCAATTGTGAGCTCAGCTGTGAGGAAAATGGATAAACATTCATAAAATAGTTCAATAATTTATAACAAATTTTAGTGGGTAAAGGAGACCAAAGACTGGATTAGTCTTAAAAAGTCTGCTGATATAACATAAAGACTGTAAGATCATGTCTGATAAACAAGAGGAGTGTGGGACTGGAAATTAATGGACTAAAATTAGGTTTAATAGTCTAATGAGGGGATGGGTTGTTCTGTCCATCAGGTCCTTTTGAGGTCCCTTTTTTTTTTTTTTTAATTAAAACTCTTAGGGGAGGATCAAATTAACATTTGGAGAACCCATGGCCTGAACCGATCAATCTATGCCATTGTGATGGTTACCTCCGACATCTCCTTGGTTGCCCAGGTCCACTATGATACCATTGGACCATCACAGTCCTGATTCTGATCAATGTCCTGACCAGACTGGACCAGAAAGAGGGATCTAGATGACATTGTCACCTCCAACAGCTAAATCCCCAACACTACCTCCCTGGTGTGAGAGACTTGGGTTCCTGCTGTCACCCATTCCCATGTGTGGTGCTTTCCTTTTTCATCCTATCTTTTTTTTCCCCCCCCCCCCCATCTGTTACTTTTTACGTTTTGTCTAAAAAAGAATCTGGCTTAGCTGGCTAAGAAAATTCCACCTTTTGCAGTACTATTACGAGCCCGGGTCCGGGAGAGACAGCTATAAGCAAAACCCTTAACAACCCGATGCTGGTACAAGTTTCAGGATGGCCCTGTGTTTCTCTAGTAGTGAGATTTGCAAGTAAGAATCAACACCAAAGACAGAAGCTGCATTTTCTACATTTGTATTGTTTTCTTTACTCTTTATGTGTGCGCTTGTCTTATTTTGTCGTCAAGGAAATGGCATCAGACTTTAAGAACAGCAGCAGCTCCAGCCCATCTCAGCTACTTTTTCTTCTCCCTTTACGTCTTCCTCCATCTTTAATACTCAGGGTGGTTTATAGAAAAACTTTCTACGGTTACAGTGAGGAGGAATAAGGGATACTGTTAAAATGAAAGCCTTAATACGCTACATTTGCAAACTTTTCTTTTCCATATCTTCAATAAAGGTTCAAGAATTTTTAGTAGTGTTTGTCATGGGACTAAGCAGTCTGAGGTCTCTCTACTAAAACTCCTGAAGCATGTCACAACAACTCCTTCTCTTAGTCCATCAGAGCCCAAGTCTGGTGGCCTTTAGGACATTGTACGTTGTTTCTTTTGTCAAGTGTCTTACCTGAGTTCTGTATAGTGTTACAATTCTGTAGTGATGAAAACGAATAAAAAATGATCATATTAAATCACGATTAGTTATATTCTGCTAGAGGAAATGTAGGACCATAATGTCTAAAATCTTGCTGTTTAGTTTTCTCCACAGGTATTGTAAAATTTTCCAAAAAGCATGACTTGTCAGATTTAGTATTGAAATGGTCTCAAACCTTTTTTCACTGACAGTCTAAAGAATTTCCGGATAAAATGAAGAAAAACACACCAGGCGTGAAAGAGGACAAAGTCTCATTTCTCAGACGGATAGCAAGAGAGATAGAAAAGGCTGAAGGTTTAAAAATGTATAAGGTAAATTGGATAAGTTTAAACTAGAAACTAAATTTCTTCTTTGGTTCTATATCCAGGTTCTGGCAAACTAGATACTAGGCCCTATTAAATTTTTAATTTTAAAAAGTAATAAACTCTATTTAATTTTACAGAGTGCTTTCAGAAAGCATACATCTTCCTGAGTCAATATTTCACTTAATGCTGATCAAAAAATCAGGAGGATTCCTTAAAATTTCACCAAAACCTTTTTGCTGTTTTCACAGAAATTTAGAACTTTTAGAATCAGAAATTATCCAGCCAGTCCTGTTTTCAGTGATAAATGTTAAGTATATTACATTAAGATTCATAGTGGCAAAGGGTTGTAATTAGAATCGTAGGATCTTAGGAAATTCTTGCATCTCAAACTTGATTCTTTCAGAAAACAAGTGCTAATTTGTAAGATTGCCTGGTAATGTTTAGCATTTGTTAAATTTAAAATTATGGTGCAATAGGTAGTGGTAAATAAAGGTATTGTGGGACGGGTTCTCTCAGGGCTCCAGTTTCTGCTGGGCACAGCAGAAGAGTTGGACTGTGGGGTAACAACCAATATTAATATGTAAGCGAGAAAGTTTTATCTAAACAAGCCTGTTTTTGTTTCCTAGACTGAAGGTTATACAAGACCCAGTATATCTTGTAAGTTTGTCAAATTGCGTGAATATAATTTTAATATATTTAAAATTAAACTTCAGTAAATGAATATTTGAACCTAACTTGAGATTACAGATAGCCACAAAAGTTAGTGATTACCTAAAATGTGTACAATTTTAGAGCAGTAGCTTTGGTATGCATATAATTTTCTGTTTTTAAATCTTCTAGTGTTTTAATTAGATGTGCAAAAAATGATCTTGTTATATTTTTCACATTTCTGAAACATTTCGAAAATAGTGAAAATGCATTTGGCAGTACTGAAAATATGCAATGTTGCTGTATGTGTGTTGGTCCCAGGATATTAGACAAGGTGGGTGAGGTAATATTTTTTTATTGAATCAACTTCTGTTGGTGAAAGAGACAAGCTTTTTAGTTACACAGAGCTCTTCTTCAGGTCTGGGAAATGTAGGCAGTGTGTCACAGCTAAATAAAAGGTGGAACAGATTGTTTAGCACAGGGGTAGGCAACCTATGGCAAGTGTGCTGAAGGCGGCACACAAGTTGATTTTCAGTAGCACTCACACTGCCCAGGTCCTGGCCACCGGTCCAGGGGGCTCTGCATTTTAATTTAATTTTAAATGAAGCTTCTTAAACATTTTAAAAACCTTTATTTACTTTACATACAACAATAATTTAGTTATATATTGTAGACTTATAGAAGGAGACCTTCTAAAAACATTAAAATGTATTACTGGCATGCGAAACCTTAAATCAGAGTGAATAAATGAAGACTCGGCACATCACTTCTGAAAAGTTGCCGACCCCTGGTTTAGCATAAGTAACTAACACATATCTAAGATATATAATGTGAACTATGTGTTAGCTACTTATGCTAAACAATCTTTCATCTTGTGTTTAGCTGTGACACAAAGTACGTTTCCCAGACCTGAAGAGCTCTATGTAAAGTTGAAAGCTTATCTCTTTTATCAACAGAACTTGGTTCAATAAAAAATATTACCTTACCCATTTTGTCTCTACTTTTAAGATCATATTGAATAGTTATTGTGCTTATTAACTCAACTGAAAAATATATTTCAATGAAAAATGCAGTATTATGTCATTGTTCTGGAATAAGTTGATAAACGTTTCTCCTTCCTGACTGAACTATGGCTATGTCTACACCACACACTGCTGGCAGTGGTGTGTAGGATGTGTAGCTATATGTTGCAGTGAAAAGCCAGCTGTGCAGTGTATAGCTATACCTGTAAGTGAGAGGCCCTGGCAGGGTGGAGGCAGTGGGAAAAGGCTGAGCCTTTTCCCACTACTGGAGCTCTTCATTGCTGCTGGAGTCTTTCCCTGCAGTGGGGGAAGGCTCTAGCAATGGGGAGGCAACGTGATTCTACGCTGTTAAAAACAGCAGTGTAGACAGGGGTGCACAGGTTGGGCAAGTAGACTGCTGTGTAGGGCATGTACTTGGATTCATATCCCTGTCCTTCAGGCATGTCTTTACTTGCCTAAGCCGCGCCTCAGCATTTACACTGCTATTTATACCAGGGCAAGGGGCCTACCTGGTTGTGTACTCTACAGTCTGCTGGAAGAAGCTGAGTGCCCTCCGCTAGAAAAAACTATGGGTTCTTTAGAGAACCTCTGAACTGGCTGTAGTATGCTAACAGTCCTCTGACCCATTAAAATGTCAGTGTAGCTGAATATTGCAAATACTATATCTTTAAAATTAGCTCAGTAATGAAAAAGGTCAGATATAAATATTTGATCCAAATACATTTTTATAAATCTGGGACATCTTGATGTGACACAATCTGAATGATGCCAATTGGAGGCAGACAGTCTAATACAGGGGTGGGCAAACTACAGCCCGTGGACTGGATCTGGCCTCTCAGGGCTTTGGATCTAGCCCGCAGGATTGCCCCCCGTGGCGCCGTGGGCCCCACACCACTCTCAGAAGTGGCCGGCACCACTCCCCTGCGGCCCTGGGCGGGGATGGGGGGCAGAGGGCTCTGTGCGTTGCCCTTGACTCCAGGCACTGCTCCCTGCAGCTCCCATTGGCCGGGAACGGGCCCTTCCCCCCAGTGTGTGCCGCTGCCACCCCGGAGCTGCTTTAGGTTAGTGGCACCGGGCCGGAGCCTGAACCCTGCCTGCACCCTACCCCCCAACTCCCTGCCCTAAGCCCCCTGCTTGCACCTTGCATTCCTCCTGCACCCCAACTCCCTGCCCTAAGCCCCCTGCTTGCACCCTGTACCCCTCCTCTGCCCCAATCCCTTTCCCTGAGCCCCTTCCTGCACACAGCATCCCCTCCTGCACCCAAACCCTTTGCCTCAGCCCTGCATACAATTTCCCCACTCAGATGTGGCCCTCGGCCCAAAAAGTTTGCCCACCCCTGGTCTAATAGCAAGATGAGAGGGAAGGTGAATTTGGCTGATGGTAACAAAACTTAATTAGATCCATTGGCATAATGAACAGAGCCAGTGCTGAAGAGTTCTGTACTTAACTGAGCTGGGAGTGTAAATAAATATTTAATTTATATTATCTGTTTGCAGTGATACTATAATGCACATGTGCTCTTGCTGACCGCATCCAATTTTTTTTCTAGCCTCATCATCAAAGAAAAAATCAAGGTGAGGAAACCTCCAGTAAACTCCCACATTAATAGATTTATTACCATTATATCACCATACATTTGAAATGATTAAGGGCCACTGATTTTGTTTATCTCAGACCATTGCAGCTTGTCTTTAGAAAAAAAATCCTACTTTTTTTTTATTTGTTCTTTGTTCAGTTTTTCCTCTCATACAAAACTTTGTTGATTATCAGTGAGTTATGGATTGCTATTTTAATCTTCTATGTATAACTATGACTTTCTGATGTATTGCACTTGCTGAGTCATTTAATGGCAGCATGATATATTTATATAGAGAGAAACTTCAGATCGTATCCCAAAATGGTCCATCATACCCAGGGCTGGCATTGGTTGAGAATGTTGCAGAGGTGGCACACCGTCAGAGGAGATGACCAAGATAATTAAGGCATTTTTCTTATCAAGGAGCTGATGTTCTGTGAAGGAGCTTTGTTACTTTTTATGTCTGTATAGAAGAAAAATAATGACGAATAATCACACTGTTAAACAATAGAATACTAATTGAAATGTATTTAATATTTTGCATGTTTTTCTACATTTTCAAATATATTTATTTAAATTACAACACAGAATACAAAGTGTACAGTACTCATTTTATATTTTATTACTAATATTTGCACTGTAAAAATAAAATAGTATTTTTCAATTCACCTCATACAAGTACCATAGTGCAATCTCTTTATCGTGAAAGTGCAATTTACAAATGTAGATTTTTTTTTTTTTGTTACATAACTCCACTCAAACACAAAATGATGTGAAACTTTAGAGCCTACAAGTCTGAACGTACGAATCTTCAGCGCATCTGGCACGTAAATATCTTGCCTGTTCTCACTTTCAGGTGACATTTTCTAAACAAGCTTGTTTGTCTGACCAGTTGGCTCAACAAGAAGTAGGACTGAGTGGACGTGTAGACTCCAAAGTTTTACATTGTTTTATTTTTGAATGCAGTTAGTTTTTTGTACATAATCTACATTTGTAAGATCAACTTTCATGATAAAGAGATTGCACTACAGTACTTGTATTAAGTGAATTGAAAAATGCCAATTTTTATTTTTACAGTGCAAATATTTATAAAAAAAAGGAATATAAAGTAAGCACTGTACACTTTGTATTCTGTTTTGTAACTGAAATCAATACGTTTGAAAATGTGGAGAACATCCAACAATAGTTATATAAATAGTATTCTGTTTAACAGCGTGATTAATCACGATTAATTTTTTTAATTTCTCGACAGCTCTAGTAGAAAGTGTTCTGGGACTCTTCTGGTGGCCTTATTGTGGTCCTATAGCCCAGCGTTGAATGTGATTGTATAGATGTGCCATATGGTGGGAGGTCTTGATTAATAATTGAAGTCACTTGGAAAGTTGAAATCTGTATGTAGGATGGCTTAGATAAAATTCTAAATCCTTTTCAAAATAGCCTTTATGCTGTTGCTTTAGCAACTGAACTTTCTTCTTTTTATTCTAGGTGGGAAGATGATTACAAGCCTGAGGTAAGTGTCAGTAATTTTGAAATGTGTTGTATGATAGATATGTTTCATTATTCTTGTTTTCTGAATGTTTACCTGTGTTTTGACCTCAGTTTCCTATTTTATTGATATTGTATTCCACTTTATTGTATAAAGTGAAATAACCAACTGTAACAAATCTTCATGTTGGTAAGAGATGCTTACCACTCTTTGGTTAATCAGTTTTGTGGAGGAAGCTTTGTCTCTGTACCCCAAAAGTCAGTCAGTCTGCTTCCTCACTATTCCTTCCTTTAAATCAAAGACCTTCTATACTCAATAATTTGTTAAATGTTGGGTTAGCAAAAGGACAATAAAAAAAATCCACAGATTTTTCTCAAAGATGTACCCTAGCACAATGTGGTCTTGGTTCATGACCGTGGCTCCTAGTTGCTACAGTAATACAGATATTCAGTATATATTGATGATGCGCTTAGTAGCTGACCTGAAAAGCACTAGGCACCAACAGCTTTGTCAGCCTTATCTTGATCTTAATATCAAAACTTTGACAGACCATATGCTGTAAATCAGTGGTTCCAACCTTTCCAGACTACTGTTCCCCTTTCAGGAGTTTAAGTTGTCTTGAGTACCCCAAGTTTCATCTCACTTAAAAACTACTTGCTTACAAAATCAAATATAAAAATACAAAAGTGTCACAACACACTGAGAAATGGCTTACTTTCTCATTTTGTGTGTATGAAATTTTAGTTTGTACTGACTTTGCTAGGCTTTTTATGTAGCCTGTTGTAAAACTAGGCAAATATCTAGATGAGTTGATGTATCCCCTGGAAGACCTCTACCTACACCCACGGGTATGCATGCGTCTATTTGGAACCATTACTGTAAGAATTATGATTCTTCTGGAATTTGGCACTGTGCGTGCTGTCAGGCCAACTAGTTGTCTTGATACTTTCGGTTCTCTTAGTTGTGACCTATTTCATTGGCATTGATATCTGCTGGTGCCATGAGAGCTATCAAAGCACAGTGTCTAATCAGGAAGAAAATGGCTCTCGGAGGAAGATATTCACATGCTATAAGAAATTGCACACTTGAATATGACATCTTCCCTCTTCATCATGGCTTGTCATCAGTTGTTACGCTTTGGATTCACCACTAGACTTCTCTTCAGTTGCAGCTTTCTTGTACATTTGAAAAACTGATCTAGTTAAACCCATGCAAACTAGAGTTGCTAGGCGCCTGGTCAAAAAGGGACCCTGGTGGCTCCAGTCAGGACCACTGACCAGGCCATGAAAAATCTAGTCAGTGGTGCAGCGGTGCTAAGGCTCCTGGAAGCAACTGGCATTTCCCTGTGGCCCCTATGCACAGGAGCAGCCAAGGAGGCTCTGCACATTGTCCCTGCCTCGAGTACCGGCTCCGCAGCTCCCACTGGCCTAGACCACGGCCAGTGGGAGCTGCGGGGGCAGTGCCTGTGGGTGAGGGCAGTGCCTGTGGGTGAGGGCAGCGCATGGAGCCTCCATGGCCACCCCTGCGCCTAGGAGCCAGAGGACATGTCACCGCTTCCGGGAGCTGCCTCAGATAAGCAACGTCCAGAGCCTGGACCACACCCTGAACCTCCTCCACTAGCCCTGAGCCCTCTCCTGCACCCCAGCTGCCTGCCCCAGCCCTGAGCCCCCTCTTGCACTCCAAACCCGTCATCCCCAGTCCCACTCCAGAGCCTGCACCCTCAGCTGGAGTCCTCATCTTCCCCCCCTCTACCCCAACCTCCTGGCCCCACCCCAAAGCCTGCACACCGTTCCACACCACAAGCCCCAACCCAGAGCCCCCTTTTACACTCTGAACCCCTCATCCTTGGCCCCACCCCAGAGCCCATACCCCCGGCCAGAGTCCTCACCCCAAACCCTTCATCTCTGGCTCACCCTCAGCACCCACACCCCAACCCTCTCCCCATTCCGATGAAAATGAGCAAGTGAGCGAGGGTGGGTGAGAGCGAGTGATGGAGGGAGGGGGGGATGGTTTGAGTGGGGGAGGGGCCTTAGAGAAAGGGGTGTGTTGGGGTGGGGCCTCAGAGAAGAGGATGGGGCAAAAGTGTTCTGTTTCCTGCAATCAGAAAGTTGGCAACCCTAATGCAAACTCTGATGTGGAAACATTTATATTGTTTTAAAACAGTCTTATTTAACTTTATCTTGCTTTGATATATGTACCTTTAATTAAAC
This sequence comes from Chelonoidis abingdonii, assembly GCF_003597395.2. Classification (NCBI taxonomy): domain Eukaryota; kingdom Metazoa; phylum Chordata; order Testudines; family Testudinidae; genus Chelonoidis; species Chelonoidis abingdonii. The sequence goes on from NC_133770.1 coordinate 122,785,196, forward strand.
TTGTGCAATTGGATATTTGGAGTAGAGCCCAGGAGTCCTAATTCAGCCACTGACTCACGGACTGTACACGAGCCTTTCAGCTTCACTTTCTGCATATAAAATTGGCATAATTACTTCTATCCCTCACAGGTGTTTTTTTTATAAGGTGCTTTGAAATATGTTAAGGGCAAAGCAAATTCTATTAGCATTTTACCTTAAGAATATCAACTTATCATTGAAATAAGCTGTAACATTTGAAATAAAATGTTAAATATTTAACAGTAAAAGACCTGTTCTCTTGTGGTCAACGTGAGAACAGAAAGGTAATTGCTGAAAGTGAAGAGGTTTTTCAGGAACCCTATATCTTGGGAACTAAAGTCTGTCTTAATTTTGAAACGTACATAGCCCAAAATGGAAATATTGCAGTTGTTACTGTATATACCAGCAATAGGGACCTAAGATTATAATTGACATCTGTAAAATAGTTTCTTTCCTCAAGCGTTTGGTTGTTATATATTATGATATTTTGCAGAAGAATATATATAAGCACTATAATCAGTCCTTGCGGTGGTTTTCCCCCCTACAGAATGATCCAGTTCGAAAGCAGAAAGCTCTAGAATACTTGGTATGTACAAAAAGTACTTCTTGCCAGGATTTGCTATGTTTTAACACTGGATTTGCACCACATCAGAAAGAACAAATCTTGCATGAATCACTTGAAAGATTATGAATGAACTTGATCAGTAATTCCTACTTAAGTCATATTTCACCAAATCTTAAAGATTGGGCAGCTACAGTATAAATAAATCCTTTGCTACTTGTTGTTGCCTGTAACATCATACTTTAGAACTTGAATTTGAACTGCTTCAGAGTTCAAAGAAATAGACTTGATAGCTCTGCTTTTTGTAGTAGAGATTTTAACATTAGCTGCTAAAATAATTTTAATAATGTTTAATGTCTAAAATGTTTTGCTAAGAGAATGTTTATGATTAATTATGGCCTGTAATTTGTTCAGGGAAGTGTCTTGTCTGTATTTAGAAGCTCTGAGAATAAAAGGTTGCTTAACTATTTTCTTTAAAAAATAATTTGAAGAGAGGCTCAGACACCTGCTTCATGCTGCCATTTTGGTTTTTACTGTGGTGCTCTCTGGCTGCTCTCCCACTCTTTTATGCTATTTTGCCCCATCTATATAACAAAATTCCAGAAATGTCATTCTGAATCCTAAAATGTCTGAGGCAGTATGAAGCATTGGAAACAGCTACCAGTGTGAATGAAAAGCCCTCTTTATTTAGATTATCATCTGATTCAGTCATCACTGGGATTTGAGGTCTGTTAGCATCCAGTTTGTAAATTCTCAGCCCTTTTTTTGCTTTTTACTTCTCATTTCCCTAATTTTTTGCTTAAGTTGGTCGTTAGACTTCATTTGAATCCATTTATTTTGCATCTATTTCCCAAAACTCATGATCTCCTTTGGGAAGTCCGGTTGAGTATTTGAGATAAGTGTCCTTAGTTATTGTTTGAAACTTAACCTTTTTGAATGTGTGATTATAGGAAACTTTTCAGGTCACCTCAGACACAGAAGCAACTCTGGTAGTTAGTATTACACAAGATCTGACAGAAGCTTTGAAGACCTTTTGTAAAAAGAAAGCAGCTGTAAGTAATTGGTCTATCTCAATGACTAGTTTCCAAATTGTGGTGTTCTGTTGCAAGGGTTTTCCCATTGGTTTACCCATTCCTCCTATTCGTAATCATGTAACATCCCTGCAACAACTATGGCATTTGGCACAGAAATTAGGAAATAAATTTAAGTATAAGTAGCTTGATTTTTAAAAGTTAATTGCACTGTTTTTTTCTTTTTAATTTCTTTTCCATGTCCCATTTGTCCTGTTTTTCTCCCCTCTGCATGTGTCTCTCTGCAGTTGGCCTCCTTTACCTCCTTCTGCACATGCTTACATGTTGCCTAGTTGTCCTCCCACCACACTCCTTTCCTGCCACCTATATATCCAAGATGTAAGGGAACTAACTCAACCATTTGGTGTTTTCCCCCAAATGACACTACTTGGCTGCTTCATTCTTTTCTCCCCTGGACATGTGGACAGTTCTCATTGGTGGCATGCACCTCTGTTCCTGCTTGAGGCTTTGAGCCATGAGAACAGCTCCTGTTTCTTCTTCTCATATAGCAGCAGACTGTAGTAGAGACAACTAGACTGGTTGCTCTTCTGTTGCTATCCGCTTATATATAGCGACCAGTGAAAATCACAGTCCATGAAACTGTGATAAGTTAGCCTAGTATTGCGACTTTCAACAGCAGAGAGGTGGAAGCAGGCATCCCTACTTTCTCCCTGTTGAGGCCACAGCTGCTTGTGGGGGGTTAGCAGACTGGTCCCATTCTGGAGTAAGGCAGGGAGGTGGTGAGTCGGTCCTGTTCTGGGAGGAAGGGGATTGGCTGGGATGGGGATGTCTCATTATATGGCCCCAGATAGTCTGGCCCAGCCAGGGGCAGAGATCAGGGCCTGGCTTATGCTCAGCAGCCATGCGTATCCCATGAAATTCAAATGTTCACCCATGACATTTCCAGGGATATTATTTTAAAATACAACAAAGTTTTGAAAACCTGTTCAGTAACTGGAGAATGAAGAGGGGAATAAGGAAAAAACCCTTAAGCCTTTCAAGGAAAAAAACACTAGCACTGTCAAAACTAGAATGTATTAATACTGGCCAAATGGTTAGTATGTTTGGTTGGCTTTCATTTTGCTAGCACTAGACACATTTTGATAAACAGGTATCATAAGATGTGTATGTGTGAGAGAGAGAGTGCTCAAAGGCCTAACTTGTATATTTCATGTTGATTTTACTCAGGTTAATGGCTAATTCAAAACTCAGGTCAAATGGGAGGAAGTTGTTACTCACATTGATAGTTGTGAGCAAAATAGGGAGCAAACTTGAGCAGCACAGCAAAACATAGTATTCATTGCTTAAAAATAGCATTATCAATGAAAATTATTGGCATTCTGTAGGAAAAGTTGCTATTTTTGAAATGTTGAAAATGAAATGTAAATTTTTAGAACAAGTACAATGAGATGTGCTTTATTTCCCCCAGGTCAATTATGCTAGCAGCCTGAGGCCACTGATGTCAATATCTCAAGATGAGCTTTCAGCAGGAAGAAACATCCAGAAACCATACAAGTCTTTTGAAAATTACAAAGGCAATTCAGGTACTTTGCAGGGTGTCTTTCCCAAAATATTCTTAATAAAGTGGTTTTGAATTCACAGAACATGCTATATGAGGACTTAAACCTCTGCCCAGTCATGCTACTCTGTGACTGGAATGCTGTGCTTTAGAAGTGCTCTGTGATTTCCATTTCTTGTCTGGTGCAGTTCAAGGAGTTTTGGGTTTTAATCTGTTAAATCCTTCCTGTTTCGGGTACTGATCACCTGAGGACCTGCCCATTTCATTGGGTGGTACCAAAGTAGCTGAGATTTAACAGGCGGTGCTAGAGCTGTCATCTTCTGGCTTTGATGGGAGGGTTTCTTCAGTGAGGGGTCGGTCAGCCATATTGTCCAGTGAGCAGAAATAAATCTGCTGAAACCACTAAAGGGCACAGGGTAAGATGTATGCCTCCCTGCTCTAGAGTATTACTAAACTATTTTTTTGGTGTGTGTGTGTGGGGGGAGGGGGGGCGCTACGTATGGGTCAGCCACTACATGAAATAAGTACGAGTGGTGCTGTACCAACCTACGTGTAAAGACAATGTCACAACCATCCCTTGTCTGTCCACCTGAAGAATAGTCTGATTTTGTTAAAGGGAATTCTGGGACTGAAGAAAGATGTAGCTGATTTCACGGCATAAGAGCAAACCATCCCACTGCCCAGGAAAGATAGGAAGCATGGCAAGAGACCACCCTGGGTTAACCAGGAGATCTTCAGTGATCTAAAACTCAAAAAAGAATCCTATAAAGAGTGGAAACTAGATCAAATTACAAAGGATGAAAAGAAATCAATAACACAAATATGTAGAGACAAAATTAGAAAGGAAAAGGCACAAAATGAGATTAAACTAGCTAGAGACATAAAAGATAACAAGAAAACATTCTACAACAGTGTTTCTTAAACTGGGGTTGCTGCTTCTGTAGGGAAAGCATTTGGCGGGCCAGGCCGGTTTGTTTACTTGCCTCGTCCACAGGTCTGGCTGATTGCGGCTCCCACTGGCCACAGTTCGCTGTTCCGGGCCAGTGGGAGGCGCTGGAAGCGGTGCAGGCCGAGGGAAATACTGGCCGCCACTTCCAGCAGCTCCCATTGGCCTTCAGCAGCGAACCGCGGCCAATGGGAGCTGCGATCGGCCGGACCTGCGGACGGGGCAGGTAAACAAACTGGCCCAGCCCACCAGAGGCTTTCCCTACACAAACAGGGATCCCAGTTTGAGAAACACTGTTCTACCAATACACTAAAGCAAGAGGAAGACCAGACATGGTAGGCCTATTACTCAATGGGGGGAGGGGAATAACAAAAAATGTGGAAATGGTAGAAGCGCCAAATGATTTTTTTTTTGTTTGTTTGTTTTTCACTAAAAAGTTTTAATAACAATTGGATATCTAACTTAGTGAATGCCAGTGAAAATGAGGTAGGATCAGAGGCTAAAATAGGGAAAGAACAAGTTAGAAATTACTTAGACAAGTTAGATGTTTTCAAGTCACCAGGGTCTGATGAAATACATCTTAGACTACTCAAGGAGCTGAATTAGGAGACATCTGAGCCATTAGCAATTATCTTTGAAAAGTCATAGAAGATGGGAGAGATTTCAGAGGACTGGAGAAGGCGCAAATTATAGTCCTAATCAATAAAAGGGGGACTAAAGACAACCTGGAAATTACAGACCAGTTATCTTAACTTCAGTACCCGGAAATAATGGAGTAAATAATTAAGCAATCTGTTTGCAGACACCTAAAAGATAATAAAGTGGTAAGTAACATTCAACATGGATTTGTCAAGAACAAATCATGTCAAACCAACCTAATAGCTTTCTTTGACATGCTGACAAGCCTTGTGGATGGGGAGAAGTGGTAGGATGTGGTATATCTTGACTTTAGTAAAGTTTTTGATACTGTCTCTCATGACCTTCTCATAAACAAACTAGGGAAATACAATTTAGATGGAGCTACTGTAAGATGGGTGCATAGTTGGTTGGAAAACTGTTCCCAGAGAGTAATTATCAGTGGTTCACAGTCAAGATGGAAGGGTGCGGGTCCCACAGGGGTTGGATTTGGGTCCAGTTCTGCTCAATATCTTTATCAATGATTTAGATAATGGCATAGAGCAGGGGTAGGCAACCTATGGCACGGGTGCCGAAGGCGGCACGCAAGCTGATTTTCAGTGGCACTCACGCTGCGTGGGTCCTGGCCACTGGTCCAGGGGGCTCTGCATTTTATTTAATTTTAAATGAAGCTTCTTAAATATTTAAAAAACCTTATTTACTTTACATACGACAATAGTTTAGTTATATATTATAGACTTATAGAAAGAGGCCTTCTAAGAACGTTAAAATGTATTACTGGCACACGAAACCTCCAATTAGAGTGAATGAATGAAGATTTGGCACACCACTTCTGAAGGGTTGCAGACCTCTGGCACAGAAAGTACACTTATAAATTTTGTGGGTGATACCAAGCGGGGAGGGGTTGCAAGTGCTTTGGAGAATAGAATTAAAATTCAAAATGACCTGGAGAAATGGTCTGCAGTAAATAAGATGAAATCAGTAAGGACAAATGCAAAGTACTCCACTTAGGAAGGACCAATCAGTTGCGCACACACAAAATGACTGCCTAGGAAGGAGTACTATGGAAAAAGGATCTTGGGGTCATAGTGGATCACAATCTAAATATGAGTCAACAGTGTAACGTTGTTGCAAATAAAGCATACACCATTCTGGGCTGCATTAGCAGGAGTGTTGTAGGCAATATACAAGAAATAATTCTTCTGCTCTACTCCATGCTCATTAGGCCTTAACTGGAGTATTGTGTCCAGTTCTGGGCACCACATTTCAAGAAGGATGTGGACAAATTGGAGAAAGCCCGAGAAGACCAACAGAAATCCATTAAAGGTCTAGAAAACATGACCTATGAGGGAAGATTGAAAAAATTGGGTTTGTTTAGTCTGGAAAAGAGAAGACTGAGAGGGGACATAAGTTTTTCAAGTACATAGAAGGTTGTTAAAATGGGGAGGAAGAAAAATTGTTTTTGTTAACCTCTGAGGATCGGACAAGAAACAGTGGGCTTTCATTTCAGCAAGGACGGTTTAGGTTGGACATTAGAAAAACCTTCTTAACTGTCTGGGTAGTTAAGCACTGAAATAAATTTCCTAGAGAGGTTGTGGAATCTCTGTCAGTGGAGATTTTAAAGAGCAGGTTAGACAAACATGTCAGGGTTGAGTGCAGGGTCTGACCTGGTGTGCCTGGGGCAGCCTTCACTGAACATGCCAAGGTCAGGGCAGGCTGCAAAAGGGAGAACAGGTACTCCCAAGACTGGTGGGTAATATTGAAGTTAAACTCCCCAACCAGTCAGACACTCTGCTTCTGATCCCCCACACTGGTTATCAAGAAGCAGAAAAGGAATCACACAGCCCCCTTTACTGCATTCCAGGTTTCTGGCTCCCAATCAGGACCTATGTCCAGTACAATGAGAAGTTATTTAAAAAACTCTGTTCACATACACAAAATGTTCTTCTGACCCCAAAGGGTCAGCCACATTACCAGGTCAGTGTAGATTTGGATCTTACCCAAAATACCATGCTGCCGGCCAGTCCTTTAGTGTCTAAAGATAAGTTTATTATAAAGAAAAAAGGACGAGAGATGTTAAATGGTAAAACAATCACATACAATTACTTTAAAGTCCATCTGGTTCCTAGCAGTATTGGTGAGTTTGCTGGCTTGAAAGTCACTCTGGACACATCCACAACTTGGATGGGTCATTCAGTCCTTTGTTCAGAGCTTCAGAAGTTTGTAGGAAGGTTACTTTAGGGGTAAGAAGCAGGACTGAAGACAAAATGGAGAAGATGCAGCTGCCTTTTATAGTGTTTTTGCCATGCGTCTGGTACTTCCTTTGTTTCAAACGCACTCATAGCAGATAGCACATGACTTTGAAAGGCCTTAGAGTTCTTTCCACAGGCATGCAGGGGTAATAAGGTGAGTCATAAGGTGTATCTCTTGCCTTCTGTCAGTTGTATAGCTGATGTCCCTTAATGAGCTGTCAAACAAGCATTGCAGTTTTACAGTATTAGTATTCATAATATCCTAAAGTGTCCCTGAGATTCCATACAGTGTCACACAGGGCACTGGACTAGAAGTCCTCTTAAGGTCCCTTCCAGTCCTGTGATTCTATAAATCAAGTGAATAAAGCAGCAAAATTTCGATGTCTGATGCATTTAATTAGCTAGAAAAAGTAAATTTGGAACTTTGAAGCATTTTGGTTAAATAGGCAAAGTGAGATGGTTAATAGAAATTGGAGAAAAATTAGAATTTTGGCAGATTCTCAAAAGCTCTGTGAAAACAGGATATTGCCTAAAGCCAAGAAGAAAATTCTCAAAGATGAGCTGCAAAAAATCTTTTAAATCAGGCTTGTATCAATATTTTATTCATTATGTTGTAAAGGTTTTAATTTTGTAAAATTTCTTCCTTCTTTTTTTCTACTTTAAATGCAACAGCCTGCCCTTCAAAAGAACAGTGACATTCCTGATATTTCTAAGACAAAGCCCTCCTCTTTATCAGAATGTTAGTAATTTTGAGTTTAAAACAGATGTTAACAACTCTTGGAGTTCTACCACTGACTTCAGTGGGAACAGTTAGGCTAGCCCTGAGGACTTTTGGAAATCCAGTCCTCAAATATGTAGGCCTCTGTAAATACCTCACTGAGGAAGCAGGTTCTGCAAACAGTAGAAAGGCTGAGCACTGAAATTCTCCATAATAATTGCTTTAAATATTTTGACATTCAAGTTTCTAAACTGGCCTTAAGTGACATGAGAAGAGTAAACCTTACATCAGGGGTCAGCAACCTTTCAGAAGTGGTATGCCGAGTCTTCATTTATTCACTCTGATTTAAGGTTTTGCGTGCTGGTAATATATTTTAATGTTTTTAGACGATCTTTTTATAAGTCTCTAATATACAAGTAAACTATTGTTGTATGTAAAGTAAATAAGTTTTTTAAAATGTTTAAGAAGCTTCATTTAAAATTAAATTAAAATGCAGAGCCTCCCAGACCAGTGGCCAGGACCCGGGCAGCATGAGCGCCACTGAAAATCAGCTCGCGTGCTGCCTTTGGCACGCGTGCCATAGGTTGCCTACCCCTGCCTTACATAGCACTGTTAGTTTCACCTGCTCCCTACTTAGATCGGTTTTGGACATACATTCTAAACATGGTGGCTGAGAGGCAGATTTAAAAAAAAAACCAAAAACTTGTTTGTTAGTTTTTTAACCTGCAGTGTCTTCAGATTATAACTGTTTTTCAGGCATTTTAACATGTTATCCTTCATTTGAGCACACTACTGTTAATTGGTGAGGCACACAGTCACAGTTTATTTTCATGGATTAGCATCTTTTGGTTTGTTTTTGGACTAGTTCAGGGGTGGGGAAACTTTTTGGGCTGAAGGCCATATCTGGGTGGGGAAATTGTATGCAGGAAGGGGCTAAGGGCAAGGGATTGGAGCAGAGGAGGGATGTGGGGTGTATGAGGAGGCTCAGGGAAGGGGGTTGGAGTGCAGGAGGAGTGTAGTAGGGGGCTCAGGGCAGGGGACTGGGTGCACAGGGCTGCAGGGTGCAGCAGGGAGCTCAGGGCAAGGGATTGGGGTGCAGGAGGGGTGCGGGTTCCATGGGGTTAGTTAAAGTTTGACCAATTTCTTCTGCTGATGGCCTGTCATTTTATTTACGTTTACTTGCATGTGTCTTTTCAGGAAATACTAAGTGGAATCAAGATTTTTCATCTCAAAGACATGAACAGGCACAATTTACATCACAATTGGATGCAAACACTTCATTCACCACTGCCAGTTCATACAGTTACCAAACAAGTGATGGATCATCCTCATATGGACTAAGACCTAATGATTCTGCAACAATGGCTGCACTCAGTAATTCATTTGCCCTTCAGACGGGAGGCTTTGCTACTGGAATCAATGAATGGCTGAAGCAATTCAATCAATCTGCTTCTGTATCCTCCCAGTCCACTTCAGTTGGAAGCACCGCTCCCTACTTCAGATATTCAGGGAGTGGGTATTCAACAGAATACAAGTCTAATAGTGCCCAAGGAAACAAAACTACAGCACCTGATAACAGAATGGCTTATGGTGGTGGAGGTACAAATTGGAAGAGTCAGAGAGCATTTACAAATACAAGGAATTTACCTGACCAGAGATCATCCTATTCTGCTTCCTCTGCTACATATCCTTCATCTGGAGGATATTCAACAAACTATCCTTTACAAGGCTGTTCATCTTACTACAGGGGTGGGTCTTCAAATTCCACTTCTTCATCAAGAGGTGGTTCTAGTTGGTCAGAAGAATCGAGATATCAGAAATCAGATTTCAAGACTGATTCGGCCTCATTTCATTCCTCCTCTTCTGTCCACAATTCATACAGAGATTACCAACAACAAAACAGAGAGTCAGATAAGATGTTTGATGAAGATGCCAGTGGTCTTACTCCCAACATTCTGCATAGACTTCAAGGAAAGGATGTACCTACAATGACCAGAATGCTCCAGCAGCTGACTCCATATTATCCAGCACTTCAAAGTAAGATTGTGAACATTTTAACCTTAGTAAAGCCTTGTTGGCCTAATTTGTAGTGTGATGTGCTATGAAGCAGTAGACAAAGGTTCCAACTGTGCAGAGGGCTCAGGTGGCTTGTTCAATTGTGAGGGTCGCTTTTGGGTTGATTTCCCTCAACAGCACGTTTGCAGCTCAAGATTGGCATTAATATTGCTCTGAAAGGAGCTCAGTTTAACTCTTCTGAGGACTGATAGAATTGTTTTGATGATGTGATTGTGGGAAAGTGATGTTACAAAATGGGAGAGAATCCTAACTAATTGAGGGGAAGAAGGGAGAGGAAGAGCTTTGGTCTGGGCCCTCTGGCTGTCCAGGTTCCAGATTTCATAAAGCAGACAGTGTGCTTCAGACTCCAGCAAATAGTACCACAAGGGTGGCTGCTAAAGAGAGACTGAGTACAAATAACTGGGTTGGGGGAAATCTAGCACTGGAGATAATAGTAGAGAGACATGCAAAATGTGTGTCAAACACACTTGGGGTTAATTTTTTTAATAGTAAAATATTTAAACAGCCAGTTTGATATTGATTTTGACTGTTGTTATGAGACAGTAATATGGCAATTATTTTGCATTGGTATCTGCACAAATAAGCATTAAGAATTGCAGTTTGTTTTAAATAGTAAAAAAATATTCCATTTTATGAAATGTATTTCTAGAGCATTTAAGGCAGAACTGAATAACTATATAACTGGGCCATCATTATGTTGGTGAATTTGCCAGACAGATAATGCAAATTATTCTACTGTATTAGAATTAGGAAAGTTAGTTAAGGGAATTAGGAAAGCTAAATCTTTTAATTTTTAACATGGTATCTGCTATATGCATTTATGCAAAGTTGTGTAAAAATGAACAAATAATTTAAAGATTTTTCTTTTTTTCCTTCACCAGAAATCAATATTGAAACATTAGTCAAAGCATTAATTGAAACTAGAGAAATAAATTAAGATGATAAAACAGCTGAATTGGAACTGATGAACAGAACACTGAAGAATCTTCACTTCAAGTTTTTAGGAAACAAACTCAACAATTTAATTTTGGATGTGGTTTCTTTTGTTTTGTTTTTGTTTTTTGTGGAAGGGGATAGGGTTTATGTTTTTAGTACAGTAAAAATATAGTTGGAGCACAAATTATTTTCATGGAGATGAATATGCTGTTCACGTATTTTTATGCATTTGTTAAATATTTTTAGTAGATTGCACTGGAAACTCTTGGTTTTTGAGGGGCTGGTTAATATTAATCACCTTTTTCCAAAAAAGTTTTTGTATGTTGTAATCCATTTAGGAAGAATATTCACTGAAAATAGTTCCATTGCATGAAAAATACAGAAATGCATTGCTTCACATATAAACCAATGGCCAGTTCTTCTAATTTTAGACTTTATAATGAGTTAGGATACTTTTTAGAAGTGACTATACTGAATTTCTTTTTGGAACACATTAAAATGATGGTCCCTAAACAAAATGTTTCTCCTCCTGTGGACTCAAAATGTGCTCTTAAATAAGAAAATGCGAACACTTGTTAGTGGAAAAACTTAACCAATTTTATTTTTAAATTGTAAAAATGCACACAAATATGGAAATACAACCAGAATTCTATTGTATAGAATAGCATTCTGCATTTTCAATGTTTATTTGTAAAATAATAATTATTATTATTAATAATAATAATTGGGGCATTTTGCAGTGTTGATTTTCCAAACAGTAAAACCAGGATGAAATTGGGTTAAAATTTAAAAAATAGAAAAATTGGGGGGGGGGGGGGGGAATCCTTTTGTAATATACACATTTTACTACAGTATAAACTTTTTTTAGTGTACAAAGGGATATTTTGTGTGTCTCAGAGCTAGTAGTTTTTCCAGGTATTCTGGTTTGCATATGCTCGCATAATTTTCTCAAGTATCCTCACTCATATTGAGCCTCTTCCTGTCTTGGGGGTAATCCAACTTTGAAAATGTGCACTCTGCATCATTAAATCCAGGGGGTACACTCAAAGCTCACTGTGCTACTTTGCTGAAGTTCAGAAGTATGTCTTGATGACTATTTCAAAAAGCCCACACATCCAGTTTCGCATTGTCTCGATTAGGCAAGTTCATGTAAGTAGTAAATTCCATTTCAGATTTGAAATCTATCTTTAGTGGCAAATGGTTCAAACGCTCTGGCATAATGGTCATAGTTTGCTGCAAAATTCACCTAGAGGAAGGGGTGCAACACCTGGATGACATTCCAGAAAGAATCTTCGGCAACAAACACTTTTGAGTTCAGATTATAGGTCACGGGCGTCTCCTGTTTCTCACTGAACATTGTGTTGACTGTTTTGAATGCTTTTTTGGTTTTCTTGTGTTCTGTGGTCACTGGGTCAGAAGGATTTCCAGAAATGGCTGAGTTTTTTCATCATGTGTTTCTCCTGCACCTTTTGTGTTCAGTTCAGCTGAGATTTTGGTTGTCAGGATCCAGTAAACTTCTGTATTGGCACATGTGTTGGCAGTAGTCTGAGAAACACAGAAAACACTGGAGTTATCACACAATGATTCGAAGTTTTCAACAGTGAACATTACCTTGGTATGCAGAATCTGGCGTTCATTCTGGTTATTTGCCAGTCTCTTCAGAGTTTCTGCTTTAGAACCATCAAACTCGGGATGATCTAGAGATGCATTAGCACAATCCTGCATTATTTATATGACCGGCAGTGAAGTACAAGCTCATCCACTGATGTGGCACAACAGGGGTAGGTAATCAGCAGTCCGCTCTGCACTCATCTTGCACTGTGTAAAACAAAACCTTCAGCTTGTTTGCGTGCTTGAAAATAGCCCCAAATCCAGTGATGGAAGATTTCAGCTCTTTCATTTCTTCTGTAGCAGTGGCTGCTTACAGCACAGCATTAATCAGATGCACAGCATAGGGTAATATGTCGCAGCTCTGGTTTTTGAGTGAGTTTAATCTCCCATGCAAACTTAACCATCTAGGAAGCGGAATCTGTGTTAGTTGTGGTCAAGCTTTCCCAAGTTAGTTGGTACGTATCAAACAGGTCAGTTATTGCTGCGTCGACAATATGGGTGGCAGCAAATGGAATGAATATCACATGAGCACAAAACAACTTTGCTTTGGTTTTGTGTTTTTATTTCAATCAGATGGTCTAACACTGGAGATTCGTCAAAAATCAGACTAGAGACCACGTTGCCATCCGTTTACATACTGAAGCATCGCCATTTTCTTTCAGCTGTGTATGTGAGGGTGTCTGCATTAGGAAGGGCTTTTGCTGCTGGACAGTATTATGACACAGGCCAGGTCTACATTGCGACTTTAAATCGGTTTAATGGCCGATATACCGATTTAACGCTGTATCCGTTCACATGATGTCGTCATTAATATCGATTTTACCGCCTCCTTAAATCGATTTCGGAACTCCTCCCAAACGAGAGGAGTAGCGCTAAATTCGATAGTGATAACTCGGATTAGGGTTCGTGTGGACGGAAATCGACGTTATTGGCCTCCGGGCGGCATCCCAGAGTGCAGCACTGACCGCTCTGGACAGCAATCTGAACTCGGATGCAGCAGGCAGGTAAACAGGAAAAGCCCCGCGAACTTTTGAATTACATTTCCTGCTTGCCCAGCGTGGAGCTCTGATCAGCACGGCTGGCGATGCAGTTTGAAATCGAAAAAGAGCTCCAGCATAGACCGTACGGGAGATACTAGGTCTGATCGCTGTATGGGGAGACAAATCTGTTGTATCCAGCTCCGTTACAGAACACGAAATGCCAAAGCGTTTGAATAAAAAACTGCAGGATACACAGCGCTGTGTGACAAGCGTAACGGGAAGCCAGAGACTCAAATGGACGCTCATGAAGGGAGGGAGGGGGTACTGAGGACTCCCGCTATCCCACAGTCCACAGCAGTCTCTGAAAATTATTTCCATTCTTGGCTGAGCTCCAAATGTCTGTAGGTTCAAACACAGTGTCTGGCGTGGTTCAGGGAACAGCTCCTCAGTTTATTCCCCCCCCCCCACCAAGTGAAAAAAAAGGGAAAGATTGCTGTGCTATGGCGTTTGCTCAATGCACTCTACGAAAAAGGCGCCAAAGGGTTGTCTGCTGCCTTCACAAAGGGAGGGGTGAGGCTGTACCCAGCACCACTCGGGGCAATGTTTTCTGCCCCATCAGGCACTGTGCTCTCAACACGGAAGTGGGAACTATGGGATAGCTGAGGAACAGCTACCCACAGTGCACCGCTCCTTAAATCGATGGTAGCCTTGGACCAGGGACGCAAGCAATCGATTTTGTGATTGCACTGTGGACGCGCAAACCCGATTTTATAACATCGGTTTTGTAATATCGGTTTAAACTACTTCGAATTAATCGTGCAGTGTAGACGTAGCCACAGTCACCAATAGGCCTTTCTGCAGTTAACTAATTGTCCAGCAAAACACAGAGCACGCACACATTCATTGACACAATCGTGCTTTGTTCTCTTTCATTAAAGCTCTAGAGAAAGCTCCTAGTAGTGACTGTTTATCCCAAAGTTCAACTTCTTCAAGCTTCTTGTGTTGCTTGCTTTCGACATGCTCCTTTATTCTGTCAGCGTGAACACCGACCCTCAGTGCTGCAGTACTCACAGCTTAATGCATCCTCCTCACTCCCCTCTTCACTTTTCTTGAAAATTTCTAAGCACTGATTTTTTCCTGCTGGTTTTCAGGCATAGATTTGTGCTTTCACCCGTTTCCATTTTTACTTTATCTGTGAAGGATTGATTGTTTAAATTCAGCACCACGCTAAACAGGTGCAAAGATATAGATGGGCAGTGTCTCCTTGTGAGCCAATCAGTGCACAATATTAACACTGTCAATTTTTCCAATCTCTACCATGTGCATGTTCTGTGTTTTACACTATGGAATTGCTTTAATCTCAGCGCTGCAGGACACAACAATCATGTAAAGTGTTAGTGTTTAACAAAGTAAGTACTCCAGAAAAAATAGTGGATTGATAAAAGGGTGTAAATCAGTAAAAACTGAACTACTTTTTATTTAAAAAAAACAAAACAAAAACTGATAGTGGTGAAAATTGATAAAAACTGAAAACACAGAACACCCAAGAAAGAGTTGCAAATCATCATGAGGCCTAGAACAACCCACTTAAGTCAGCACCAGCCATGTTAAGACAATTGGTGATTCACACCAGACTAGAAATCCTTCCTTCCTTTCGTTATCAGAAACAAACTAGGAAATATTGGAACCTGTTGGAAATCTAATATAAGTACTGGGGTAAAGTTCAAATATAAAAAAAATCACAAACTTAAAAACTAAGTGAAGGCTTTTCAATTCATAATTACATTGAGGTTCTGATTTCTCTCCCACCCCTCCTGCAGTGCTGAAATCCAATTTCATTAGGAGTTATGAATGCACAGTACCTATTTAAAACAAAAACGGGCTCTAGGTGTCCAAATTATAAACTATGAGCAAAGTTTTATCAAGCCTAACATGAGATTAAAGATCTTAGATACAGAATTAAAAAGGGACTGGGACAGGTAATTATAAAGATCTGTTCTGTTCAATGCCTTTGAGGAAATTGTATTCTGTGTTGTAATACAGACAGTGTAATTTTCTTTACTTCTCACCCACTTTTGTGATGCTTTTCACTTTCTGCATTAAATCCCAGTGGTGCTGCAAAACCATTGCTAGCTTCATCGTAGGCTTCCATGAGATGTCATATTGCTTCCCACTAATATCTTTTATAGTCAATTGTAGAATATTGTACAGTTTTGTCTGCATTTCTTAACACAAGCTACAGATGCACTGATTATAGTTCCTTTAAACTTTTACCCTCAAGCTCTCCTCTCAGAAGCTTAAATAGTTTGCTTGTGACTCAGCTGCTAGTTGGCATCGGAGATCCAGTTTTTCCTCCCCTCTGGTTGTAATAATTGAAAGATTCCAAGTTGTTTCAATTCAGGCTGTATGGTTATTGCTAGATACCTGTATGGACAAGTTATAGACAAAATGGACTCTTAGGAAATAAGGAGGCTTGTCCTTTTAACTGTTGCTTTGGTGCGTATCAAGGTTTCCTTTTTGAAAAAGTGTGGAAGTGGTAGCTGTTGTCCTAGATGAGTGCAGAAAGCATAGTAAAAAGAATAGACTATTACCAAAGTAATGTTACTGCAGCTTTTTTAGAGCTGTACTGACGAGCTTGTACCTTTTTTGATCTGATATTTAATTGGCAGCCATGGCTGTGTAGGGATGACATACTGCAGCTTTCACTGAATTGGAGAACATAATGAACACTAACCTGGCCAAGATGGCAGACTACTGTAGTAGCTGGCATCTCCAACCAAATGTGACCAAGACAGTGTTACGTGGGTTACACAACACAAGCAACCTTAACAGAAAACTGGTCTGCCTTGGTGTCACACTGGACTGCTCTGACTTACTGTGACCATCTAAAAAAGACTGGTGCCAAAATCAGGACTAGGAATAGTCTAATCAGCAAATTAGCCAGTTCAGCGTGGAGCATAGCTCTGGAACTGTGCTATTCCTGAGGGAAATACTGTGCCCCCTCTCCTGATGGGGTGAAAAGTATTGGAGGAGGCAACCAAAGATGATGATGCAGCAGCAGCAGACTAGATTAATAGGATAATATGGAAATACAGGAAAGATCACCACTATGGGCAGGCAGAAGGGAGGGACTTGTGGGCAAGGAAGAAGAAAGCACTTTCAGTCCATGAAGTTAAAAAAAATAACTTGGAAGTGTACAGATGAAATTGGGAAGAAAGTTAGGGCTTGTTTTAGTTACCTGTTAAGAGTATCTGAATAAGTCAGTTTAATTTTTAATGCAGTATGTGGCAAATGGCCAATGTTCTTGTGGTGGGTCCCGCACTTTTCCTTGGTGTGGTGGGTCAGGGCACTGCCTTGCCCCTATTCTTGGTCTCCTCAAGAGCCCTGGAGGGGGTGAGAAGGGCAGTGGGGAAGGGTCTCAGCACCTTTGGATTCGCAGGCTTCTTACACTCTTTCCCCTAGGCAGGGTTCCCTCTTGGTTTTCTGTGCTGGGGGAGTCCCTCTCCCCTGCTTGGGCACAAGGTCTCCCTTCCCTTGGTATTCAAATCCTCTGGCCAATACCAGTATGCCTCCAAACTATAGTCAGTTCTCCTTCCCTTCTGTCTGATTGAAGCAGGGTTTCTTAGGCAGGGTCTTAATTAGCTCCAGGTGCTCTAATTAACCTGTAGTAACCTCTCCTTAGTCTACAGGGAATAAGGCTCTGATCATCTTGGGGCTTATATACCTCCCATCTATCATTCTCCTGCTGCTTTCTGGCCCTGCTGTATCACCCCACCCCATCCTGCTCAACACCATGGGGTTAGGCTACTTGGGATGAGAGGCAGTGCTGTCAAGACAGGCTGTCAGTGTTGCTGTGTTGGCTACCAGCCCTATGCTGTACCTGGAAGTGGAAGGGTTGTAGGGATAGGAACCATCTAGTCACTCTTGCGTTCTTCTCCTGGTGTCTGTGCATCCACTGGAGCAGAACGTGATCTGCCACGAGGGTGAACCGCTGCCCCAATATCTAGTATCAGAGAGTCTCCATGGCCTATTTAGCTGCCAGACATTTCTTTTCAATGACACCATACCACTGCTCCCTGGAGAGGAGTTTCCAGCTAAGGTACATGATTGAGTGTTCCTCCTCCTCCTCCACCATCTGCAAGAGAAGGGCCCTTAGCCCTGCCTCCAAGGCATCTAGCTGTAGGCTGAATTCCTTCAAGGCCGGGGGCTGTGAGCACTGGATTACTGCAAAAGGCTGTCCTTAAGTCTGCGAATGCTTCTTCTGCCACATTGGTCAACTTTACTATATCTGAACCCTATGCTTTTATCAGGTCTGTCAGCAGCCAGCCCCTTGTGGTGAAGTGAGAGATGAACCTGCAATACTAACCCTAAAAATGCTCTGATTTGCTTTTTGCAGAGCAGTCAGGGCTAACTCTATTGCCTCTACTTTGTTCCAGGGGGGTTTCACTAAGCCCCTTCCTACTCTGTACCCGAGGTGTCTGGCCTCAGCTAGCCCTACCGTGCACTTGGGAGGGTTGGCGGTGAGGCCAGCCTATCTGAGGGTGTTGAGTACCCCTTCTTCTTTCTCCCCTTGTATTTGCACTATTCGGGACAGTAGATCACCTCTGACCATACAGTATGGCTCTGGGCCTTTGGTTTTCCTCTGTAGAGGCATGCCGTTTACCTCCACTACCTGCTCCCTCATGTTTGCATATGGTGGATCAGACGCTTGGTCTTCTCAGGGGTGGGGTTGATCTGGCCTAATTTTGTGGGGTCAGTTTCAACTCTGCCCCTGGTGCTGGGGACTGCCTCTGGGTCCTCAGTGGGCCAAGCTGTCTCCTGGCTTCCCAGACAGCCTTACTTACCTACCAACCAAGGCAGCTTTCTGGGTTCCTGCCAAAATCCTGGTTCCTAATCTTTTATCTGCCCTCCTTTCCCACCTAGATTTCCAAGGCTTTGTGGGGGGTGAAAATAATTCTGGGCCAAGTCCAGTGAAAATTGGTCAGGGTTAGCTGGGGGTGCTTCAACTTCAGTCTGAGGGTTGCTAACTCCCACCCTCACCCCCAGCTCTATAGGGGGAAGTAGGTTCTTGAACCCTTGGAAGTCCCAACCAATTAAGACTGTGTAGGGGAGGCTGGGGAACCCCCCTGCAATGACTCTGAGATCGCCTGGATCTCAATCCATACTGGGATCAGGGGTAGAAATTTGTGGTTCAATGGACACGTTACTCCTGTGGTTTGGGGCCAGGTCAGTTGGTCTTGCTCTACTAACTTCCCTGAGATCAGTGCGACAGCACTCCCAGAATCCACCAAAGCTGTGTGAGACAATGCCATTCATTTTTACCAGCCTGGTGTACGCACATGGGGTCGTTGCAACCCCCACCAGGCCAGTTAAACTACATGGCTCCTCCTGATCCCCCTAGAGTGTACTGCATGGACTTCCCTGTTGGGGCACTGGGCTGCTGTGTGCTCCAGTTTCCCACACTCATAACACCGATACCTTACTTTAGTTGTCACCCTTTGCCTTGGGCTATTCAGCCTGCCCCAGACTTCTCCCTCCAGGGCCTCAGGGCTTTCCTGGGCACCCTTCCTTCCACTCACCATTCTCCTAGAGTTCTTGATAATCTGGGGCCTTGGGATTGGGACTGACTTCCTGGTTTGCCGTGTCTCCTCGCCTGGGATCTGGGACAGTTTGCGGGCTGCCAGCCGTCTCTCTATGAGGGTGACCAACTCCTCATAGGATGAAGAATCATTCTGGCCAACCCAGGCTCGGAGGCCCAAGAGTAGCCCCCTCATATACTGGTCCAGTACCAGGAGCTCCATTTTCTTGGAGCTGAAGGCCAAGAGCTGTAGTCACTTCCAGGTCAGGTGGATTAGGTCAAACAGTTGTGACTTTGGGGCCTTGTCCTCACTATACCGTCACTCATTGAACCTCTAGGCGCTCAATGCTGTCGTTACCCAGGAACTGGCCAGGATCTTTGCTTTCAGCTGGGGTAGTCTGCCACAGCCTCGGTAGCCATAGCGTAGGAGGCCTTCATGGCCTCCCCACACAGGCATGGGATGAGGATGCCAGACCACTGATCTTGGGCCCAGGCCACCTGCAGGGCTGTTCCCTCGTAGGCCAGAAGGTACTCCTCCACATCATTCTCTATAGGCAGTAGCTGGCCTGTATGGCCTATGTTGCGTTGTAGCCACAGCTCCATGAGGGCCTTCATCTGGTTCAGCACTTCCTGCGGCACAGCACGGTCCTGGGTGAATTTTGTGGGCCAATGACCACACCGACAATGGCTTCCATTTCACTGAATAGGCCATTCTGGTTAAGGGGTTTCTACTTTTAAGTAGGACCTGTTGAACAACCATCAAATACTGCTCTTCCTCCTCATTTAGCCACAAAGCAGGTGTGCTGTGAGAGCCAGGGAGCTGAATGTGGGATATGAGGTCTGACTGCTGTTCTGTGAGAGTAGGTCAGCATCAAGAGGAAGGGGTATGGGAGGCTAAACTGACAGCTTGAGAAGGTCAGACAGCCATGAAAATGAGCTTGACCCGATCTGTTTTCAGCATGCAGCTGACCCACAGGATGATCTGGCAAAACATGTAAAGGAGAGCCAACTGTCAGCTGAAATGGAAAGTGTCAAACAGGGAGCCTGGACTGAGACCTCCTTGAGAGCAGAGCAGATGATGTTTCTGTGATGGGTTGGATCACAGAAACTCCCTTGGGAGCTGCCAATTGATGTGCCAGGACCTTTGCTCCTGTTTTCCCTGCCAGCTCAGGACTCCAGCACCCTGTCTTACTGAGCCAGACGCTCCTGTCTGCTCCAACAAAGACCCAGGGTCTGAATTACTTGCCCCAAAGCTGCAGGTTTACCTGAAAACAGCTAACAGAAGTGTGCTTGTCTTTAGCACTCAGATACCCAACTCCTAACGGGGTTTAAACTCAAATAAAGCCATTTTACTCCGTATAAAGCTTATACAGGGTAAACTCAAATTGTTTGCCCTCTATAACACTGATAGAGAGATATGCACAGTTGTTTGCTCTCCCAGCTATTAATACAGACTGAAATAATAAGTAAAAAGTGATTTTATTAAATACAGAAAGTAGGATTTAAGTGGTTCCAGGTAGTAACAGACAGAACAAAGTAAGTTATCAGGCAAAATAAAATAAAATGTGCAAATCTATGTCTAATCAAACTAAACACAGATAAGTTCCTAACCAGTTCCAGAATGCTCCCTTTTACAGACTAATCTCCTTTTAGCCTGGGTCCAGCAATCACTCACACCTCCTGTACTTACTGTCCTTTGTTCCAGTTGTCAAGTATCCTGGAGGGTTGAGAGGCTCCTTCTTTAGCCAGCTGAAGACCAACATGGAGGGGTCTCCGAGGGGTTTAAATAGACTCTCTTGTGGGTGGAGACCCCCCCCTCCTATGCAAAGTCCAGCTCCAAGATGGAGTTCTGGAGTCACCTGGGCAAGTCACATGTCCATGCATGACTCAGTCTTTGCAGGCAGAAGCCATTGTCCACAGGTGCCTTGTATGTCTCCAGGAAGACTTACGTGGATTGGAGCATTCCAAAATGCATTGTTCCCTAAGTGCTTCCTGATTGGGTACTTAAACTTTCTAATTCCTTCCTGAAGAAGCTGACCAAATGCTTCACAAAGCTTGCATAGAAATCAAGCAGGTATACAACCAATATTCTTAACCTCCAGTACAAAATGATATATGTGTACAAATAGGATGACGATATAGAAGTTCATAACAGAGATTGTTACATGGCACAGGCAGCACAAAACATATTCCAGTTATGTCATATTCCCATAAAGCCTTATGGGAGGTACCGTCACAGTTTTTGTTAGAAGACACTTATGTTCAGAGACCTTGTGCTTCAGGGCAAAATTCCCGAGATGGTCCATGAGATGAGTTCCAAGTGGTTGGCTAGCAGTGTGATACTCTCCTCCATGAATAACCGCCACAACCTGATTGCCTCTTGGCAGATCACTATTGCACATGGTCCCCCTTGCCTGTTCACATACTACATCAGAGTGATACAGTCGGTAAGTAGGTGAACTACTGAGTCCTTGATACAGCCCAGGAAAGCGTGACATGTATTGTAGATGGCCTCAAACTCCAACACATTGATATGCAGTAAGGACTTCTGTTCCGACACAGCCCTTGAACTTTCAGCAACCCCAGCTTGCTCCTCAATCCAGGCTGGGGGAAAGGTGGCAAATCTCCTGACAATGATCAGTCAGCAAAAACTCTCTTAAAGTCAGGGCCCCACCGAACTGTTTTCTGAGTGGGAAACACAGAGGACTTTCCATTGTTTAGGATGAGACCCACACAGTCGAGCAAGCAGTGTAGGGTCGATATGGGAAAGGATTTCCTCTCTGGACTTGCCCCTCAGTAACCATTAGTTCAGGGATGGGAAGATGGAGGATTTTTTTCTTCCGGAGGTATGCTGTCATGACAATCATCCATTTGCAAACTCTTCAAGGGAGAGAAGGGAAGCACCATATACTGAAAGTGGTGCTCTGCTACAATGAACTCAAGGAATTTTCTGTGGCTTAGCAAAACCACCATATAGAAGTAGGTGTCCTCAAGGTCCAGAGCAACAAACCAATCATTTTGAGACAAACACAGGAGGATAGTCAATAGAGTAAGCCAGCCTGTCCCTAACTGGAGGGGATGGGGAGAAGGGAACAATAACTGGATCACTGCTCTGGACCAAGGAGTCAAAATGGGCTTTGGGGTGTGCCAGGGGGAAGGCATGTTGACTGGTCAAACACTGAATTTGAATACTATCTCCTCTGGGACCTATGCCCCTTTCTGGTGTAGTCCTGCTATCTTGGGGTAGGGAAAGGCTGCCCAAATGTGCACTGTGGACAACACTGCTGCTGTTGACCTACATAGTACACCCTCCTCCCAGGACCATAGGGTAAGACTGAAGTCCTTGAAAGAGTGCAGAATTTCATCCATTTTGCCCCCACCCCCAAATGACTGTCATAGGGATGCCCTTCTCATGCCAAGGCCATGAGTCTGGCTGAAATATCTGCAATGTCCAGCATAGGCTGCAATGAAGTCTTCGCCATCAAGCAGCCTTCTGTAGTAAGTGCTCAAAAGTCCTTCCTTGAGGCTTTGGGCAGCTGGTCTTCAAATTTAGACATAGCCATCCAATTCACAAAGTTGTATTTGGACAGCAAGGCCAACCAATTAGCAATGAGGGTCTGTAACCAAGAGGAGATGTAAATCTTCCTCCCCATTAGGGCCATCCATTTAGAGTCCTTATCTTTGGAGTGGATTTAAATCTGTCCCAACTGTGAGGTGAGTGCTAATCCTGGTGCCTACAGTGATCCACCTGATGTGGGTGAGATGCAAGATCCCCACCTGGGTGCCAAGGAGTCCTGAACTTCAGGTGATAAAGGTGGAGCCAAGCCCAAAGATGCGAGCAACTGGTCTGTCTCATCTGCAGCACCAAGTTCACCTCTGTTATTTCTGGTGCTGGAAGTGGTGTTGACTCCAAAGTCAGCAGCAGTACCATAGTGACTAACCATGCCAATTGTACAGGGTGGCGAGTGCCACCCTGGTAACATCAGCAGTGCTGGGAGCAGGGGTGCTGAAGAGGTGACTTGGGTTGAGCCCAGCATGAGCTCCATTTTCACTAACTCTGCAAGGGAAACAACAGTGTTTGGTGCTGACAGACCCACAGGTTCAGCAACCTGGCCAGCCAATAGGGTTATAAAAGATGCAGCCCTGCAAAGTCCTAGATGAAGGGAGAGGATTGGACAGAAAGGAAGAGGTCTGTTGCTGCCTGATATGCCACCAGCACAGGAACAGCTGGTGCAGGCATTGCCTTCCTTGGTGCTGAACTTAACAGATGTTCCAGGGCCAGAAGAGCTGATATGGAATCTCTAACTGCCATGAGTGATACCAGGGAGTGATTGACAGACCAGCTCCATCCCATGCACCAGCATTCACACTATGCTGGTCTAGGCTCTTCCTGCAGGAGCAATGATTGGTGTTCTATTACCTTCTCCTCAGCAAACTCAACATGGAGCAACTTCTCTATCTCTTCAGAGAGGTGCCAGCAGCAAAATGTCAGCACACTCCGAACCTGACGGCAACCTCCAATCCAATGTAGCCCTCGGTGCTGAAGCAGGGCCCATGGCTTGTTTGAGCAGGTGCTGCTTTAGGCAAAGATCCCTCATAAAGTAAACAGAGTAAAACGCTAGGAGACTGCACTTAGCTAAAAAAGGTTTAAAGCTTAGAGACACCCAGCATTCCCAGGTGAAGTTCTCTCTCAAAGGGGCTAATGAAACAAAAATTTCTATTTCTAATGGGGAGAAGAAAGAGAAAAAAGAGTTAGATATGTACCTAACTATATTGCTTGTATTATTCCTAAAGGTAAGACATACAGAGGTGGTAAGTCATACAGAGGCACTGCTGGTAGCTCTGACTCAGACTAAGGTGGTTGAGAAAGAACTGAGGCAGGGCGGGGGAGGTTTGGTCGCACAATGTTAGTTAACTGCTACTGGTGGTGTGAGATAGGGAGGATTCATATGTGGCCAAACCGGGCACTGAATTCTCTCATGGGGGGGCAGAATCACCTGAAGTGGAGCATCCACAGGGACATCACTCAAAGAAGAATCTGCACTTAGCTAAGAACTAAACAATAGAAAAACCGAACTGGAACTAAATTGGTCAGGCATAGCAGGGAGCAGACAGAAGTTAATAAGGAAGCTCCAACTCAAACCCATCCATGATGAGTAAAGAACTAAGAATGTTCAATTGCTGGCTACTGAGCCTGGCAGGAAGGCAAGTTGCCTGTCCTGCTGATGAGGCCATTCAATGACTCAGCACACCTGAGGCTTATGTTCAGACATCAGGAGGCACAAGAGCAGGGATCTATCAGAGCTGCCTTTGGAAAATGTCCTTATGCACAAAAACTGGACAGGACAGTGTGACTGTCTAATGTCTTTACTGTTTTAAATTCTGTATTAAAATTAATGCATTAAATTCTTATAAAAAGTAAGGCACGTGCAAACTATGTTGTGCAACTTCTATCTGACCTTTAAATCCCTTTTAATTAAACAAGCATTACTACTTTAATTTGGCATTTCTAAAAAAATATTTTTTCCCCCATGCATGATAATCTGGAAAAAAGTGTTTAGCACTGAAATCACAAACAATTCTAAATTTTGCACTAAATGGTGATATGGCCATTGTTGTTACAGTAATACAACATAAAAGCTGAGCAGCTTGAGTACAAATAGATTCTGAAGCTGGTGAGATACACAATTTAAGAGAATGAAAAAAGTTATATCCATTTTAGTCATGTTCAGTAAGTGACAAGATTTGGCAACTCCAGTCTTTGTATCGCTAACAGCCAATCTCATCTGCACTGGTCACTGTCATACAATGCTGAAGACCATGGAAAGATATTGCTCATAAGACACTTGAATCCAGCCATCCTGATCAGTATCATAGCGCCTGAATACATCAGTCAGCCTCTGGAAAGAAACAGAAACCATTACTGAATATAGGGGAAGTGTTCAGATGAATCTAAACTGAGGTTTCAGGGATGCATGTCCAGCAAGAACAGATTAAGAGCGTTCCCTAGAGTGACTGTTTGGGAATTTTGATTCAATGACTAAGATAAAAGGTGGTTCTCTTCGGCCTTACCTGGAGGGCTGGTGGATGAATAAGCTTCCCCCTCACCACCTCCCTGTGACATACCATGGCTTGAATTACATTTTTACATATAATATGTAGTCTCTGAATTATATACATTTTGTTTAGAAATTCAGGGGGCAAAATTACTTCCTCATTGGACAGATAAGATTCTCAGGCTGGTTTAAACAGCACCTTTGTACATTTGAAAATCAAACTTTATTCTTTCTTATAAGCTTGATGGGTCATGTGCTACATCATACTTGCATGTAAATAACCATGTGTGATTATCGTGTTGTATAAAAATACTATGGAAACAAGTTACCACTTTAATAATTTCACTGTAACCAGCAACTATGCCTGTCAATCATTAACCATCCCTACTATATTAAACCAGAGTTTGGAATTACAATGCATAAGGCTGTGGATACTGACTAACATTGCAAATGTTTTTAGAAAACTACTGATGGAAGCAGCAGGAAGACAGAACCACCAACATTATAGAGCTAAGGAGATGACCCACAAAGAACAAAATGAAACTACTACTTGTCACTCACTCCCTTTTATGCATGTTGCACATCTGTCCACACCTTGTGGAATAAACACTGACAGTAAGGAGCAAACATCACTCAGAATGCTGCAAAACTTTAGACAAGTTTGGTGTTTTCTGAATACCATAGTAACAGAGGACTGCTGAGAGCTTTTCAGTGAGAGATCATTTAGTCCTGCAGTGTGGGTTAAATGAAAAATCTGTAATGCTGACTGAATGATTGAAATTCAGCTCTGAATTAAGATTTAAAATACAATTCTATATTGAGGAGTGGCTACAAAAATATGATGGCTTCTTACCCACATAATTTATGTGCAGAGTCAGTTATATTGGCTTACTTTACAAATAAAGATTTTGCTACATTTGACTGCTATTGGGCTTGCAGAGCCAATAAAACTATGCAAGAACAACTGAAATAATAAGAATTAATTAGATTCTAGGCAGCAGGAGAAATTCTAATTTTAGTTACAACTGTGCACCCCAAAAGACAACAATGGGGTTGCATGAATGTAAGCCGAGGCCGAATCTGGATTGCAGTCTTCATTGCCATAAGAATTCAGCCTGGCTGTCAAAGGCCAGGATGAGTTTTGCAAGGTCAGCAGAAAGTTAAAAAAAAAAGGCAAGTTTCTCTCTAGAAGGCAAACATGGAATATCTCACACTGTGACACTAAGGCACTTTTCAGACAAGAAGCACTAAGACATTGCGGTCTGTCATTTTGCACTTATTTGTATTATAGTAATGCCAAGAAGGCTCAAGATGGAGTTTTAAGATTTCTCAAGGTTGATCAACACAAGGATGTATATAAGCACAGCATTGGATTCCTAGGAGGTACTACATTAGTCATGTCAAATTAAATTCCTGATCCAGCACATGCTTCAACTCCTGTACAAATCATGACTTCCAATTTTGACCGTAGATGTATTTCTTCTATTACCTGCAACACAACACAGCACTGAATGAAGTCATCAAAAGCAATTTGTCCTCTTCCTTGTCTGTCAAATTTCCGAACAAGGATATCATAGAATTGATCAGATAGTCGATATCCTTGGAAGAAAAAAAGATTACAAGATTTACATGACCAAAGCTGCGTAGTTTACACAAGAGCAATATAATACACAAAAGCAAATGTGCATAAGTTATGTTGTGACAAATAGGCAAGAGTCATTAAGTAAATGTAAAACTGTAGAACAATAATCAAACTTAATGGATATTAGAATATATTCATCTACTGAACAAGAAAATGCTCCAACAATACAAAAAACATGTAATGATTAAGAAGATGACAAAAGAATGAATTGCAAACTCAGTGAAATGAAATACTACAACAAATTTTAAATGATTACGCTGTTAGAAGGGAAATTAAAACAAGTCTTTAGGGCTGTGCTCAACCTATTTTGTATTTAAACATTTTAATATCTTTTTCCACTGAAGTCAATTGAACAAATTGTTATCCTCTGCATCAAGAAAATGTAACTTGTTGTAATAGGATGGCATAAGCTGTTGTTTCCAAATGCCATTTTCTATTGAAGTCACAACTTCCAATTACTGGGAGGTGATACAAATGCCATGACGGAGCAGCCAGGAAGACCAGGAGTTTTGCTAATTACACAGTGAATTATTTTTAACCAATATTTTCTTGTTTGAAACACCTGATCTTTTAACAAAGCTCACTTAAAAGTAAGCTTCGCATGTGAGAATGTTAATACTTTATGTTTATATTAACACTTTATCACAAGGTCTGAAAAGTGTTTTTAGAAAAGTGAGCAAATTCTCTCATGAGGAAGTGGGGATAATGTTAAGTGGGTTTGAGAGGAATTGCTTAAATATTCTGAGGTCTTATGTCAAGTAAAGAAGAGACCCTCTGGGGCACTTCTAGCAGAAGCTCTGTCACGCACAGAGAAAAGCTCTGGAACAAGTTCTGCTAGCACCCTACCAGAATACAATGAAAGAAGGGATGCAGTCAGTTGTATGCAGTAAGACTCTCATAAGATCCCTTTGATCATGTGGAAATGTGAGTTTACTGGAACCTGTCACAGCTGTGCCTACTGTAGGTTTTCAGAAGATCCAGCGGGCTACCCCCTATATAGTTTCTGCACAGCTGCTTGAAGAGGGATAGTAAGAACTGGCTTATCTTTAAAATTCACGAAGATCATTCATTCTCCTTTGAAAGAGGCAGTGAAGAAAGTGTTAGCAATTCAGACACTGTTGTTAACTAAATACAGCAGGTAAAACAGCCAACCAGGAGGAATTATCAGAAGGAGGGTTCAGAGTCTCTACAGTCTTTATTTGAAAATAGATAAAATTAAAAGCTTCCTAATCTCGGCACTTGTAGGGCCTGATCTAAAGCCCAGAGAAGCCAGTGGGTGACTTCCCATTGACTTCAGTGGGCTCTAGATCAGGCCCACATCCTAAGGGGAGGTGTTCTAGAAGACCATTAAAATAATTTTAAAGTTGTTCTATTTCAGAAGATTTTGCCTTTTCCACAGGAGTGGGGGGGGAGGGATAACTCTTCCCCTTCCTCCTTTACCCCTACTTCCCTTAGCTAGCCTACAAGCTGCTTTACACATTAGCCTAACTCTTAGCAGTTCTGAGGTATACATAATGATGTGGCAATTTGAAGAACTAAATGTTTTAGAGCAATGGTTCTAAATAGATTTGACTGACATTTTAAAAGGAATTCAAATGGCAAAACAGTGTGACTTCTCCATAGTGGACTGAAAGTCTTCATTTTTATGTTTTCAACAGGTTACACATGTAATATTAACTTTACATATAAAGGTTAAGAACTTATAATCAAAGCAAGATTTGTAGAATACAATTCAAAAATCACTTAATATAGCTGACTATTGACAACTATCACTTCAAATGTATAGGTGCCTCAAGTGTCCCTGAGAAGGGAAACTGTTTTTCCTTGTAATTAAAATTTATTCCTTAAAGTTCTTGCCAAGTTTTAAAGTCTGTAAATGCTTTATGACAAATGGCACAGTGAGCCACTGATTAAAACAGTTATAACTGAAATGCTGGTAAGACTTTTAGGATGTTTAATAAAGTATGAATTTAAAGAGTTACACTAAGTTTGCATACATTACTTCCCATTAATTATTTTTCAATTTTATTCAGCAGAAGAGTCCAGATGATCTGTAAGCTGCTCACGGCACAGATGTCAGTCTTTTGTGAACTGACATATACATCCAAATGAGAAATAATAGCTACATTCCACCTCAATTATTTCTTACAATTGATTATTCCATTTTGTCACAACTGCGAAGTGGCACAGCCTTAAAGATACTGTAATCTAATTCAGGACAAAACCAGCCATTATACAGCAAACTATAATTATAAAAAAATTACCAAAACCTGTTAGTGCTTGCTTTAGTTCATTTTTGTCAATCATTCCAGAACTGTCTCTATCATACGTTCGAAAAACATTCTGCCAGTCTGAGATATACTTCCAGACTCCAGTGAATTCATTGAAGTTCACGCCACCTTTGTTCTCTCTGTCAAACATGGCTGAAATAAACATAACTGAAGCATTAATACGTAAGAAACTATACTAAAGTCTTTAGTAAGATTTTGTCATCTTTAATAAGAGATGGGTTGGACTGGCTGAGGAGGTGGTAAACAAATGAAGGGGAGGAGAATTTGTGAAAATAGTGCTGACCTGAAGAAAAAGTAAAAGAGTCCATGAAAGCAGACAGGAGAGGAAGTGGTGAAATGGCAAAGAAAGGAAGATAGGAAAAACAAAGGAAGTAACTGAAGAAAGCAACATGAAAGATCAATTGTGTGACAATGAAGTCTCCTAGGGATCAAATCAGTAACAGATTAGCATGAAGGTTTTGCTCTTCTGCAAGGAATTGCAAAGCAAAATGGAATTGAAAATCCCTCCTGAAGGACTCTTTTGCATTCAAACAGTCTGCAGTGGAAATTTCTATGACTTGTTTGGACTATAAAAAAATATTTATTAAACAATATGAGTAGGGCCCTATCAAATTCACAGTCCATTTTGGTCAATTTCACGGTCATAGGATTTTAAAAATCGTAAATTGCTATTTAAACCTGAAATTTCAGTGTTGTAATAATAGGGATTCTGATCCAAAAAGGAGTTGCCAGGTGCGTTGCCAGGCTATCGGAGTAGGAGTGGGGGTTGCTTACTTCTGCACTGCTACTGGCAGCGGCTCTGCCTTCAGAGCTGGGCAGCTGGGACAGCTGGCCGGCAGCACAGAAAAGGATGCCACTCTTACTTCTGTGCTGCTGCTGGCAGGGTCCTGCCTTCAGAGCTGAACACCTGGCCAACAGCCACCCTCTCCAGCTACCCAGCTCTGAAGGCAGCACAGAAGTGGAAATACTGTGACCCTAAAATACTGTGACCCCCTAAAATAATGTTGTGATCCCCCTGTAACTCCCTTTTGGGTCAGGATCCCCCAGTTTGAGAAACGCTGGTCTACCCTGTGAAATCTGTACAGTATAGGGTACAACACACAAAAGACCAGATTTCATGGTCCGTGAAGTGTTTTTCATGGCTGTGAATGTGGTAGGGCCCTAAATATAAAAAGGCATCAGACTGGAGATTTAATTTCAGCTATTTACTTGAATGGATTTGAGTAAATAATTATAAATACATTGTTCCTCCCTCACACAGCTTATAAACAGAGACATTTTTAAAATTCCATTTGTTTGTCTCTTGCTATACCACTAACTTGCTACCATCTTCTTTTGCATTGCTGAGAATTATTCCAATAGTTATCAGAGGCTTTCTGCTTTTTCTCCTCCATTTTGGTCTTTTTTTGAGGTAAAACATAGGATCGGTTTTTCTGCTTGATACAGATGCTCCCTGAGTTACGCAAACCCGACTTACACAAATTCGCATGTATGGAAAAGTTCGGTAAGCTAGAAAGTTTTTTGTTTTTTTGTGTTTTTTTGGGGAGGTGGGGGCGGTGTGGGGTATATTGGTCGGGTATACGTTCCCAGCTTACACAAATTTGAGTTATGCAAGGCATTCCTGAAGAGAACGCTTGCGTAAGTCAGGGAGTGTCTGTATTTGTAATTAGAACAAAAGCTTTAAAATTGTTCCTAGTGACTTACTGGTATTAAACATGAAGATAGTGCTACTGTCAAAAATCTGACTTTTCCTCTACATTTCTGACACTTGCCATTTTCTCAGCCATCTTTTAATCTTCCCTAAAAGTTGCTCGGACAACTCTGTGTATATATCCATAGTCATTAGTATATTTTCTACAGGTTTGCAAAACAGATGAGGTGTCATTAGGTCTTAGACTTTATTTCTTCCTAACGAATAGCATTTTTTGGAACGAGGTTACCGGAATGGAGAACTGAAGTTTGTATTAATGATGTTCATAGTGTTACAAACAAAGCAGCTACAAAGATCAGCTATAAAGAATACATTATACATTGTACCATGTACTTTCAGTGTACCGTTGATCTAAAATGATGTAACTAAGTGCTGCAGCATGTGAAAACCTTAGCCATCAGCTACAGGAGATAATAAAAATGTTATTTAAAAAGACATATCCTGAGTATGTAACATTGCACAGTTGTACTTACACAGGATTGACCTGACAGTTGCTGGATTAAATGGAGTCCATGTTCCTGAAACAGACAGAAAAGCAGCACGGTGAAGCTTTAAGATAAAGAGGAAAAATAACCATAATTAAAAAAAAAAAAAAAAAGCCATGACAGCCTAGCTAGAAAGTTCAGAGCTAGATCTCGTGGAGGCAAACAACAAAATAATAAGGCTGTGGTATCTAAGCGCTTGTCTTCTCAGAGTGCAGCTGTGACGCTGTAGCGCTTTAGAGAAGATGCTACTATGCCGACAGGAGAGCTCTCCCGTCGACATCACTCTACATGGGAGGGCTAGGCCGGTATAATGACATCGCTCACACTCCTGAGTGATGTAGTTACACCAATATACAGTAACTCCTCACTTAAAGTCATCCCAGTTAACCCTGTTACGTTGCTGATCAATTAAGAAACATACTCATTTAAAGTTGCGCAATGCTCCCTTATAACATTGTTTGGCAGCCTGCTTTGTCCACTGCTTGCAGGAAGAGCAACTTGTTGCAGCTAGCTGGTGGGGGCTTGGAACCCGGGTGGACTGGCAGCCCCCTATCAGCTCCCTGTTCCCCTAAGTTCCCTGTGTGGCAGTCGCCCAGCAGGCTATCAATTGCCAGCAGTTCGGCTGTCATTCCTCAACTGCCATGTGCTACTCCTGCCCTCTGCCTTAGAGCCACTCTCCAGAGCCTCCTGCTTGCTGTGCAAGGGCAGGAGGAAGGGGGCTAATGTCAGGGTGTCGTCTTCTCCCCCCCCACCCCACGCTCCTGTACCCTGCTTACCCCAACTCCATAGAGCAGGGGGGACATGACAGGGCTCAGGACAGAGGAAGCTTGCTGGCAGGAGCTCCTGTCTCAACTTGCTGATCTATTTTAAAAGACAGTGTACTTAGAGTGGGGTCAGTGTACTTAAACGGACATCTCTCACACATGACGTGTGTCTCTGTCTGTCATTCTGTCTCCCCTCCCTCAATTCACGCTGCCTTGTAGAGTGTGAGGCTACATTAACGTGTTAACCCTTGAGGGCTCAGCTGACTGCTAGTTCATCATTTAGCAATAAAGCATTCCCTGGGAAATATCCCACCCTCTGACTTCACCACCTCAACCAAGCTTCAAAATCATCATCGCCGTGTACCAGTATTAAACCGTTTGTTTAAAACTTATACTGTGTGTGTATGTATATATACACACACACACACACACACACACACACATTAATTATAGTCTTTTGTCTGGTGAAAAAAATTTCCCTGGAAATTAACTGCCCCAATTTAAATTAATTCTTACAGGGAAATTGGATTTGCTTAACATTGTTGTGCTTAAAGTCACATTTTTCAGGAACATAACTACGTTACTGTAGGTCTCTGGTGCACACTTAATGGCCTCAGTTTCAGGCAATCTATGGGGGTGTTTTTCTGACCAACATTTTGTAACTTTTGCATATTAACAGGAAGGTTGTTGAGACACTACTGCAAGAATCAGGAAGGAATTTTTTCTCTCCCTTGTTACAAGTGATGAGCGATTTTAAGGCATATAAAGGAGAGGACAATATGTGTGTGTCTTCATTTGAAGTACTGGCATTATAAAATCTGGATTTACCATCTCATCCAGTATGTTAAGTACCACGTGCATATAATTAAACATTTAAAAAGAAGAATGTCCAATGGAATCCTTTGTTAAAAACAAAACAAATAGGGATTTTACTCTTAAATGCTTTGCTTTATTTCACAGAAGAGTCAATAGTTCTTTATCCAATGAACTTTTAGGCTGGCATTAGAATTCAAACTTCAGATTTTCTATTAGCGTTAGAACCTCTGATACCATTTGACCTGAGCATGCATAGAAGCTGTGATTTTAAAAAAATATCTTTTAGTTTTCTTCACCAAATTTACTGCATTACTACTCATGGAAGCCACAGTCAATATTTCAAGTTTTATAGTTATAGACAGTCATTCATTAAATGAAAGAGCATCTTTCCATGCTTGTCTACCTCAAGAAGGGATGAACATATTTTGCTCAAATTTTCTCACATTCTCTAAGTCAGTATCTAGCAGGAGAAGTTTTAGCCCCAAACTACAGTATAATATTTGAGTGAATAGTGTGGAAATAGAGTAAAAATATAAAAGTCTAGTTAACCAAAGTATTCAGAAGTACAAATGTAAAAGCAATTCAACGTTTAAGCCTCACATCCAATATCACCTCCTCATCAACTGGATGAGAGAGCTGCCCCTCAGATTTCAATTTCCTGTAATATTATGTTCCTAATTCTCCAAATATTACTAGTCTTCTAGGAGAGAGAAACTGAGGACTTGAGTTAATGTAAATAACAAACAGGGAAAAGCTTTCAAAGTGTATAAAGATCACATGAAAAGAGCAGTTATGGGTACAAAACTAGTTGCCTTGCAGTTCATCATTACTGCGTCTGAAGCAAAATTGCTTCTCTTCCACTGTCCAAATAGACACTCAGGTCACAAACCAAGTCCGAGTGGGCTGCAACCTGCATGAGAGTGTAATATAGATTAGCCATAGATCTAGAAATAGAGGACAAAGTCTAAACTATGTTTTTTCCATTGTAAATTTAGTTAAACAGCTGGTTTTTCTCCCTACACCTATTCCTCTACTTATTTTAGGCAAGTCCTTGCCTTTATGTAAAGACTCCCTTTAATAAAATATGGTTTTAGCATCACAAACTTGTGTCACATATCAACTGGTATCCTACATCCTTTGCCAAGCATCCCCTAAACTGGTATTGGACTAAAAGCTTATTCCCCTTTACAAAGAGAACTCAACATATTACTGTTCCCCGTTCCAGCACCTGGGCCATAACACCAATAAGTAAATATAGTAATATCACAAGTGGAACATTTTCGAAAATTTTCAACTCAGAAAGTTAATGGGAAATTAGATCTAGGAGCAGAGAAGACTTGTGGCACATTACGAAACACATTTCTTACAGGGCTTTGGAGCTGTGCTCCAGTTCTAGGAAAAACCTACTGCTCTGCGCTCTGCTCCAAAGCCCTGGTTTCATATAAAGGACAACGAATATTCCTAGCCATTCAGGGAGACTTGTCCACACCACTGATAAATCCCTATTGGCTGTATCAGTTGGCCTGTGTGTGTTCGTACACACAACAGTTCCATCAATTTGCCAAGACATTTCTACTTACAGTACTGGAAAGAATTCAAGCAGGTCACACGTTTCATCCTGAGAGAAACTTTGTGCAAAAGAGACATTGGAGGTGATAAATTTTGCAACTTAACAGTGGTCACTGTAACTGGCAGGGCAATAGCTGTAAAATAAGAAATTCATACTAAAAGAGAAGAGGGTGTAGGTGTAGTTTCTTGAACAGACAGCTGTGACAAAGTGGGTATTTTCCCTTGTTATGTTGTATGTGAGCCTATGTGAGTTTTACTGTTTTGCATGAATACTGCACGTGGCTCAGTTTCCTTGTGTGTTGCACCAATGTCTCAGTGGTGGGAATAAGGGTGCAAGACTTTGGCTTAGACCTCTGGGGCAGGTGAGGCTGCTCCAGCTGCCTGCACCTATGCTATGGCCAGTGCCCTTCGTAACCTGAGACCCAGGAGGGGGATGCATCCAGGGGACGACCAGGTGACTCTTCGCTTGGGAAGCAAGACAAAGACCAGGAGGAGGAGCAATTGGGGGGGGGGGGGTCATCTGAGGTCAGATCCCTGGAAGCTGGGCAGTCTGCTTGGGTGGACTGGAGAGGGAGTCCAGGATGTCTGACCTGGGATTCCAAGATGGACTTGGCTGAAAGTCACTACTTTCTGTTATACATGCTAGCTGAGAGTCACAGCTGACTGCGGAGCTGGGGTGCAGGGCTCTCTGGCTTCCCCAGGAGCCCCGCCCGGGTGGACTTGCTGCAGGAAGCGCATGGTGTGGAAGGGGATGCTGAATGCTCCAAAGGTCAGGCCCAGTAAGGTCGAAGCTGTGTAAGCTTCTTGCCCTGGCAACAGTATGCTCGGAGAAAGGAGGCATGCTACACCAGAATCCTGGCTGGCTTCACGTGGAGTAGTTCCAGAGCATCACCCTGGTGACTCTGACAACAATGAAAAGTCTATCTACTGCCAGCAAATAAGAGATTTCTATGGAGAGCAGAGGCCTAAGCCATTATTTTTGTAGAATTCAGGTTTTCAATATGCTTTGTGGCCTGTTTTCATTCATTGCCGGTGATATGCTCAGTTATGAGGATGACCTTCCAAACATGAACAAATGCCATGCTGACATCCGAATCTGCAGGAAGCACCAATGGTTGTTACCGCTGTTCAAAATATGCAGAGTGGTGAAAACAACTCCAAGAAAAATAACCTAGTAGTTTTTTTGTCTGGTTCTTTTTCTTGAACTCACCACTGTGATTTACATAAACCCAACAGCCATTCATAAGAATGGCCATATGGGGTCAGACCAATGGTCCATCTAGCCCCAGAACCTACTTTCTGACAGTAGTTGGTGCAAGATGCTTCAGAGGACATGAACAGAACAGGGCAATTTATCAAGTGATACATCCCCTGTCATCAACTCCCAGCAGTCAGAGGTTTAGGAACACTGAGAGCCAGGGACCATCTTAGCTAATAGCCATCGATAGATCTATCCTCCATGAACTTATCTAATTCTTTTTTGAACCTAGCTGAACAGTCCCAGTTTTTTTAATTTCTCCTATGGAAGCTGTTCTATACCTATAATCATATTGTTGCCCTTCTCTGTAAATTTCCCAATTCTAACATATCCTTTTTGAGATGGGATGACCAGAACTGCATGCAGTACTCGTGGGTATACCATGGATATATAATGTTGCATTATGATACTTTCCATCTTATTTATCTATCCCTTTCCTAACATAGTTAGCTTTTTTGATTGCAGTTACACATTGAGCAGAAGTTTTCAGAGATCTACATATAACTCCAAGATCTCTCACTTGAGCAGTAAAAGCTAATTTAGATCCCATCATTTTGTATGGATAGTTGGGATTATGTTTTGCAACGTGCATTACTTTGCATTTATCATCATTGAATTTCATCTGCCATTTTGTTGCCCAGTCACCCACTTTTGTAAGATCCCTTTGTAACTCTTTGCAGCCTGCTTTGGAGTTAACTATCTTGAGTAATCTTATATCATCTGCAAATTTTGCCACCTCATTGTTTATCCCCTTTTCCAGATCATTGATGAATATACTGAACAGCACTGTCCCAGTACAGATTCTGGAGGGACCACCACTATTTACCTCTCTCCATTCTGAAAACTAATTATTATTATCCTTTGTTTCCTTCCTTTTAACAAATTATTGATCCATAAGAGGACCCTCTCTCTTAGCCCATGACTGCATACTTTGGTGAGGGACCTTGTAAAAGGCTTTCTGAAAGTCCAAATACATTATATTCACTGGACCACCATTGCCCACGTTTGTTGACCCCAAAGAAATCTAACAGATTGGGGAGGCATACTTTCCCTTTACAAAAGCCATGTTGACTCTTCCCCAATATATCATGTTTGTTCTTTACTATACTTTCAATAAATTTGCCTGGTACTGAAGTCAGGCTTACCAACCTGTAATTGCCGGGATCACCACAGGAGACTTTAAAAAATTGGTGTCATATTAGCTTTCCTCCAGTCATCTGGTACAGAAGCTGATTTAAGTGACAGGTTACATAACACAGCAGTTCGGCAATTTCATATTTGGTTTTCACCCAAGAATTTTGAAAAAACTCATTCTGTCTTGTGGATTCACTGCTGTTTAATTTAACCTTTTTTCCCCCAAAACCTCCTCTATTGATATCTAGATCTGAAGAACTGTGCCAGACTGATCACCTAAAAAAAGAATTGGTTCAGGTGTGGGAATTTCCCTCATCTCTGCAGCGAAGACTGATGCAAAGAATTCAATTAGCTTCTCTGCAATGGCCTGGTCCTTCCTTAAGTGCTCCTTTAACACCAAGGCTGTCCAATGGTCCCAGTGATTGGCAGACTTCCTGTTTTTGATGCACTTAAATTTTTTGCTGTTAATTTGTGTCATTTTCGAGTTGCTCTTCAAATTCTTTTTTGGCCTGCCTAATTATACTTTTTTACACTTGACTTGCCAGAATTTATGTTCCTTTCTATTTTCCTCAGTAGGATTTAACCTCCAATTTTTGAAAGATGTCTTTTTGTCTCTAGCCACCTTTTACAATGTTGTTTAGCCATGGTGGCTTTTTTTTTTTATTGTCTGTTTTTGTTTTTAATTGGGGGTATACATATAGTTTGAGCCTCTAATATGGAGGGTTTTTTTAAAAGCTTCCAAGCAGCTCGCAGGCATTTCACTCAAAAAGTCTGGATCTTGATGTTTCTAGTACCTATGTCAATCTTTAGAATATTTCTCCTTTACAAAGTTAAAAAAGGATGTGATAAGAACATCTATGTTCTTACTATGCACATTAGAAACTACAATAAATTTATATACAACCATCTGGAAGCCTAGAGAAGAATCAGTGGAATCACTGATGAATGGAAACAGAGAAGGAGCTTGTGTGGAATCAACGGCCATTATCTCCTGGGAGAAGGGCATAGGTGTAATTGAAACTGGTTAGGGGTGCTTGGTTTGTTAGAATACAGAAACTTATGGAATGTGGGCAAGATATCTGTTAATGCATTTATATAAACTACCTAGTTCAGTGTTGAATTCCCTAAGTGGTGATTTCTCATAACTATATCAAATGTTCAAACTGCTAACCAATACTGTAACCAAGCAGGGAAGACAGACAGAAATTTTGGCAGTTGTGTAACAACACTGAAGTGGGTCACAGAGAAAAAAGGTTAATTTGAGGAATTTAATGTAAAAGAGCTGGCAAAGACAGGTTTCCAAAACTATTGTAAACAAACTGTGAACAAAAACTGAAGAAATTTGGTTTGCTGTTTCTCTATTTTTGCCACAATTTTAAAGTTTCATCCTTTCAAGCAAGCTATTCTAGTTATGGGAAAAAGAATAGGTGATGCAGTGAGCAGATCTTATTATATCAGGTAAACAACTAATTTATTTTTGCTATTAGTCAGAAGACTTATAAAATAATGGCATTTTGTACTCCACAGTAAGTTTTGTTTCCTAGGTATATTCCAAGTCAGGTGATTAGTAATAAAAATAATATTTTGTTCCTGCTGGCACTGCAACCCAAATGTCACTTGGCCTCACCTTGACCACAGATCCCTTGTGCAGGAAGGGTGACAGAATTAAAAACTTTGCAACTTTCCCACATGAAAAAAATGGGGATACAACAAACAACTACCCAGCATGACCCTCTTAGATGTTCCAGAAAAAGGCATGAAATTACCAGAAAAAACTCTGCCCACTGTAGTTAGACATCAAAGATGTATGAGTAGCACCTCATAGCCAACTGTAACTAAGGCTTGTCTACACTTGAAATACTACAGTGGGACTGGAAGAGCTCAGTGTGGCTCGAAAGCTTGTCTCTCTCAGCAGCAGAAGTTGGTCCAATAAAAGATATTGCCTCATCCACCTTATTTCAGGAAGCCCTAATGACAGACTAAATAAATGGCTTTGTGAAGCGCTAATGAGAACACTTTACCATCTGCTTCTTCCTTCTGTAACATTCAGTTATTTCTCTCTCTATTATAACCATCACTGACCATTAGACCTCTTACCATCCTAATTTCCTGCACCATGGTATGCAACAAAGATTACATGTGCAGCAAGACAGGTTTGAAGTGCTCCTGTAAAATTTTCCTGGACTATACATTGGTCCTAGTTAAAATAATGAAGGGCACATTCAGAAGCGATGAGTGAATAATATGGATTGTGATTACATCCTAATTCCTGTGAACACAAGGACAGCTGGAGGATGCTATACTTATGCTTTTTCTCTCTAGAAAAAAAAATCCCAATGCAGAGAAACAACGGGATCGGAGCTTGTACTATTAAAACACATCAAAAACTTAAACAGAGAATATTTAAAAAAAATCCTGTTCCTCTTTAAGGTCTGAAAAAAGGAAACTTCCTGGGGCTATAAATTATACATCTCATCTGTCTCTGATTTTTGTTTTGCTCCCTTATTTATTCACTTCCCTCTCGATCTTCCACTGAAGAATTGCTCCCTACTATATGTTCAGATTTTCAGTTTCCTTTGTACTTCTTAGAAGAGATCTATCTCATGTAACCAAAAGGGAGAATAAGAAATGCATATGCTAAATGTATAAGAAGCTTTTTTTTGCTGAGTCACACTTACCATTGGATAATGCCTGCTGAAGTTCACTGTCAGATATTACTCCACTCCTGTCTTTATCAACCCTGCAAACAAATACAAATTTTAAAGATTT
Source organism: Chelonoidis abingdonii (assembly GCF_003597395.2). NCBI lineage: Eukaryota > Metazoa > Chordata > Testudines > Testudinidae > Chelonoidis > Chelonoidis abingdonii. The sequence continues at coordinate 122,824,593 of NC_133770.1, forward strand.
CACTTTAAAATGTGTAACTTAAGAAAATTGTTTCAAATGAGAGAATTTCAGTAATAGTTTGAAATCTGTTCTTTTAATCAGAAAAAATTAAAAAAGGAGAAAATTTATATTAAAGTTTAGGTCCAGCAAAAACTTAGGCCTTGTCTACACTAGAGTTTTGTTGACAGAAGTCAGGTTTTGCTGACAAAACTGTGCAGGCGTACACACTTCAATGAACCTTCCACCAACAAAAATCTCCTGCTTTGCTAGCAAAATAAAACCACCTTGATGAGAAGCATAGAGCTTTTTACAGTGAAGTTATATCAACAAAGTGTCAGCGTGGACACTGGTTGGTTATATCGCTATAAATGACCTCCACGATGTGTCCCAAAATGCCCATCCTGACTGCTCTAGTCAGCAGTTCAAACTCCGCTGTCCTGCAATCAGGTACACAGGCATTCGCCCCTCTCCCTTTAAAGGCACAGGAATTTTTTAAATTCTTCTGTTTGCTCGGCGTAGAGAGCTCATATCGCACCTTCCCATCTGACCATGGCGGCTCCGTGAACCAAATGTTCTCCCGCTTGAAGCACGCTGAATCTGCTGAGTATATGCAGAGGGGGCCTGTGCAGTCCCAGCACAGTCCTCTAGACAAACATCAAGGAGCTGAAGCAGGCATACCAGGAGGCAAAAGAAGCAAAGAGTCGCTCTGGTGCTGCGCCAAACACCTGCCGCTTCTATAAGGAGCTGGACACCATCCTACACTGTGACCCAATCTCCATGAACCCTGTGGATAATTCAGCAGGGTTAGAGATAGTGGAATCAACCCTGAGGAGGTTGTTAGAGGATGAGATCGGATGTCCAGGACCTCATCTTGACCCCAGAGGATTCAAGCCAGTCCCAGCACTCTGTCTCTAGAGCGCATGATAAGGAGAAGGGAGCTCTGGTAAGCCATCTTTCTGAGTTGATGCTGCTCAGGTAGAGCTGTCCTTTGCTTTGTTATATTCTAGAAGTGGGTGAAGGGATAGAAATGTACACAACTTGCAGTTTTTGCGTGTGCTTCACGTTCCCCTGTGCAGCTAGGCAGTGCTGCAGAACAGTGTGTTGATGCACAATGAGATTTCACAGGAATCCTCCATAGAGATCTCTAGGAAACTTTCCTGGAAGCACTCGCCAATCCTTTGTTGAAGGCTCCTTGGCAGAGCTGCTTTGTTCCTTCTTCCATTGTAGGAAACTTTCCTGCACCAATCGGTAATCACTTGTGCAGGGACCAAAGCGGCACACATATGAGCAGTCTAGTGAACCAGTCTGAAGCCGCATCCATCCAAGATATGCACCCTCTCATCCTTGCTTACCCTCAGGAGTGAGATATCGGCTACAATGACCCCCGCCTGTTGAAAGCAGTGGCAGAATTTACAATTGTGTCTCTGATCACCTATAGTGAACCTCTTAAAAAAAAACAAAACAAAAAAAAAACACCACCTAAACCCTTTGCCCAGTCTTGAGCCCCTTTCCCCCCAGGCTGAACTAATCATGTTCAAGGCATTTGCTGAGCCCTGTGCTTGCCAAGAGACAGTGAGAAATGGATTTGTATGTAAAAAGAGGTGCATTTTACTAGCATGATTCACCGCTGTGAATGCACTAACAATCATGCTTCTGTTTATTGTTTCTTGCACTTCTGTGGGTGTGGCCTTCAGGAGAAGCACCTCTACCAGATAAGGAAATGACAGAGGAAGAGCAAGGACGACATGTTTCAAGAGGTGCTCCAATCCTCGGATGGCAATAAACAAAAACCCTAAGCTTAACCCCCACGCTTCCTGTCCTTACGATATATTTTGTACCTCGGAATGATTGTCCCCCATTAATTGTCCCCACTCCACCAGGTTTCTGATATGCCTCTTATATCAATATCCTCCTTAAACACGAGGCACTCTAGTTCACCCATCTTATTATTTAGACTTCTAGCGTTTGTGTACAAGCACTTTAAAAACTCATCACTGTTTATTTATTTGCCCTTTTCTGATGAGTCAGATTCTTTTTTATGAAAATGTTTTTCATCTGATCTGGCCTATACTTTATCCTCTTCCATCCTCTCCTCTTGATTAAAACCTAGAGAATCTCTATCTATAGACCCTCCTCTAAGAAGTCTCTGTCCAATCCACATGCTCCTCTGCAGCAATCGGCTTTCCCCCATCTCTTAGTTTAAAAACTGCTCTGCAACCTTTTTAATGTTAAGTGCCAGCAGTCTGGATCCACTATGGTTTAGGGGTGGAGCCCATCCTTCCTGTATAGGCTCCTCTATCCCAAAAGCTTCCCCAGTTCCTAATAAATCTAAACCCCTTCTCTCTACACCATCATATCATCCACGCATTGAGACTCTGAAGCTCTGCCTGCCTACCTGGCCCTGCGCGTGGAACCAGAAGCATTTTTGAGAATGCTACCATAGAGATCTTGGACTTCCTAGCAGTCTAAAATTGGTCTCCAGGACATCTCTACTACCCTTCCCTATGTCACTGGTACCTACATGTATTGTGACCACCGACTCCTCACCAGCACTACACATAAGTCTATCTAGATACCTCGAGAGATCTGCAACCTTTGCACCAGGCAGACAAGTCACCATACGGTTCTCCAGGTCATCACAAACTGACCTATCTCCCATTACATCACATTGGGATAGCTACCCACAGTGCACTACACTCACTGTTGATGACAGAGCATAACTGTAAATACGCGCCACCAACTGAAGGAGTGTCATGTGAACATGCACAATGTAATTATATCGCTCTTTGATCATCAGCATAACTTGATCAACAAAACTCTGAAGTGTAGACAAGACCTTACGCACATGCTTAACTTGACTGGTATGAACAGTCCTAATGGAGTCAGAGGGATTACTCGCAGCAACAAAATTAAGCATATTTAAGTATTTGTAGAATTGGGGTCTAAACACTGATTTCTTATTTTAGCAGGCAGGATAAGAAAATTTGTCCTCTATAAAGCCATTCATTACAAATTTTATTATGTAAATATTTTAAGGGTATCACAAATATAAAGATTTTAACTGGTGATAAAAGTATCAAGGGCCACAGGAATAGGAAGAATAATCAGGAATAGAAATGAATATAGGTATACTTATGAATGAATAGTCAAAAACACTGGTAAGAAAAGGAAACGTAGTTTGGGTATATGTCACAGAAGACAATCAACTCAACAATACAATATTTAATACGAGTGCAAAAACCTGTGCAATGAACACTGAACTAATGTAAAAGAAAAGCCAGGAAATAGATAGATGAAAGAAACTCATATTATTAAAACCAAACAGGTGTAGCACTGCAAGTACTGAGAGTGACCTTTGGAGGAAAAATAATCAATATGTGATAATCCCCTAATCATAGGTTTGGGCATAAACCACTTCAAGTATGAGCTATTAACGCCTATATGGCAGATGTCTTAGAGCACAATGCAGGATGCTCATCAAGCGCTCCAGCAAGAGTGGGGGAATCTACAATCTGTTTCAGGGTTGCTTTCCCTGCCCCCAAAATGAGGATTAGGCCCCACATTTATTGTGTTTGTCCCGCAGTGTCCCCGGGAGCTGCAAGTAGCGCTACGCCCAGTAGGCGCTCAGCCGCCCGCAGAGCTCACGGCTCAGGCGGCGCTTCGCACACCGCCCACCCTCACTGCTAACATGGGAGGGGCTGCACTTCAGGGCCTGGCTGCCCACATCCGCTGCATGGCCCCTCAACCCGGCCAGTGCGGCTAGACCGGACGGGCCCGGCGCGGACAGGTTGGGGCCGGGCTCATTCCTAGGGGTGGCTAGTCCCGCGCTGCCACAGGTGGAGCCACCTCCCCCGGGGCTGGGCTGGAGGAAAGGACCCAGCGATCGCGGTGCTGCACCGGGCCGGACGCGGCCTCCGAGGAGAGAGGGGCGGCGAGACTCAGCCGGGTGGGGGCCCGCAGCGTCGGACACAAGGGCGGCTCCAGGAAACCAGCCCGGCTCGGGCGCGGCCGCCGCAGGAGATCGGGTCCCGACACCGCCCCCGGGAGGTGCCCCGCGGTGGGGGCCGGATCTCGGCGCGGGGTAACTCGGCGGCCCCGGGCAGGCTGAGGGGAAGGGCGCCCCGGGGCGTTTGCTGTCGGCGGGGACACCCGCGGCTCTCACCTCTGGAACACGCTCCACAGGAAGTTGGGCGCCTGCATACCCGGGCCACCGCCCGCCGGGCCGGGCCGATACTGATACCCCGCTGCCATCGCCCCGCGCGCCGCTCAACCCTCCCGGCTGTAACTGCCAAGCTCCACAACGGTCACGGGACCGCAAGCTCCTGCCTCACTTCCGCTCCCTGCCGGGATCACGTGACTAATCGGCATCACGAGCGGCCTGGCTCCGCCCCCGGGATTCCACAGCGCGGAGGGGCGCGGCCCCCCCCACCCCACTGTGGGGAGTCTAAGCGAAACCCCGCCCCCTTTTGCCTCGGCGAATCTCTGAGGCGGAACTGTCTCCTGACGCAGCTGTGACGCGAGGACCCACCCCTCGCCGCAGTGCGCTGTACGCGCGCGCGCTGTGATACCTGCGCCGCGCTCGCGCAGTGTGGGGGCTGGGTGTTGCCGCGTCCTGTAACAGTCCGAGCGGAGCAGGGGAACAGCCCCCGCCGGAGCGCGCGGCAAGCGGGGGGGGCTGAGTGGCCGGGCCGGTGAAGCCGGCGGTGCGATGAACCCCTGGTCCTGCCCTATCCGGTCACTGGCGGTTGGAAACTGGCCCCAGGTGCCTAGCGCCCGCCTGGCCCCGCTGTACCCGGCACGTAACGTTCTCCTAACGGGTCCATCGTAAGTGATTTTGGTTCACCCACAGGCACCAACTTTCTCCGGCGCCAGCGGGTGCTCGTGCCCCTGGCCCTGCCCCCATTCCAACCCCTTCCCCAAAGTCCCCGCCCCAGCTCTGCCCCCTCCTTGCCCCTGTTGGCTCCCTTCCCCAAATCCCAGCCCCGCCTCTTCCCCCAGCGCCCCTTCTTCCCCGCCCCGCAAAACAGGCGAGCGCTGGGCGGGAGAAGCAGGATGCGGGGGCTTGCGGAGGTGAGTTGGACTGGGGGGCGGTGGGGCCATGGGGAGCTGCCGGTGGGTGCTCAGCACCCACTTATTTTTCTCTGAGTGCTCCAGTCCCGGAGCACCCAAGGAGTTGGCACCTATGGGTTCACCTCTAGTCTAGCCAACCAGAATGACAATTTTTTCCTCAGAAAATGTTTTTCTGGCCTTTCATCAACGCTCTGCTTTTCTGAATAGGCTATGCCCATTACATTATCATGTTGATAAAAAAATGGAAATACACATGAATAAATAGTAGATGGTTCATTATTTGCATCAAATTAGTAGATTATAAGGAAGAGCAACAAAATCATATTTAGACAGACATTCCCTTAGTATACATATTACATCATCTTGAGTCAAATGTGGTGTAACAGATAATTTGGCTAGCCAGTTAAGCACCATATCTCAGGGTACGTCTACACTGCACGATTATTTCGAATTAGCTTAAACCGATATTACAAAACAGATCTAATAAAATCGGTTTAGCACGTCCACAGTGGGATCCCGAAATCGATTGTTTGCGTCCATGGTCCAAAGCTACCATCGATTTCAGGAGCGGTGCACTGTGGGTAGCTGTTCCTCAGCTATCCCATAGTTCCCACTTCCGTGTTGAGAGCACAGTGCCTGATGGGGCAGAAAACACTGCCCCGGGTGGTGCTGGGTACAGCCTCACCCCTCCCTTTGTGAAGGCAGCAGACAACCCTTTGGCGCCTTTTTCGCGGAGTGCATTGAGCAAACGCCATAGCACAGCAATCTTTCCCTTTTTTTTTTCACGTGGTGGTGGGGGGAAATAAACTGAGGAGCTGTTCCCTGAACCACGCCAGACACTGTGTTTGAACCTACAGACATTGGGAGCTCAGCCAAGAATGCAAATAATTTTCAGAGACTGCTGTGGACTGTGGGATAGCTGGAGTCCTCAGTACCCCCTCCCTCCCTTCATGAGCGTCCATTTGAGTCTCTGGCTTCCCGTTACGCTTGTCACACAGCGCTGTGTATCCTGGAGTTTTTTATTCAAACGCTTTGGCATTTCGTGTTCTGTAACGGAGCTGGATACAACAGATTTGTCTCCCCATACAGCGATCAGACCTAGTATCTCCCGTACGGTCTATGCTGGAGCTCTTTTTCGATTTCAAACTGCATCGCCAGCCGTGCTGATCAGAGCTCCACGCTGGGCAAGCAGGAAATGTAATTCAAAAGTTCGCGGGGCTTTTCCTGTTTACCTGCCCGCTGCATCCGAGTTCAGATTGCTGTCCAGAGCGGTCAGTGCTGCACTCTGGGATACCGCCCGGAGGCCAATAACGTCGATTTCCGTCCACACGAACCCTAATCCGAGTTATCACTATCGAATTTAGCGCTACTCCTCTCGTTTGGGAGGAGTTCCGAAATCGATTTAAGGAGCCGTTTAACTCGATATTAATGACGACGTCGTGTGAACGGATACAGCGTTAAATCGGTATATCGGCCATTAAACCGATTTAAAGTCGCAGTGTAGACCTGGCCTTAGTTACAAAGGCCCATGTGCTTTCCCATGGCTCTAGCTTGCTCTGGTGTAAGAGCTTTACTTCCATGTTTTACCAAGGGGGATTGCCCAGTGTTTTCAAATTGGGTAACTGTGGTCACCACAGGAGCCAACAGGCATCCTTTCTGTGCAGCTTCCACCTCCTCGCAGCTTGTAGGTGCGGAGGGTAGCTGCTTTTTCCCACACCAATTTTCTGGTGAATGATCCTCACACCATCCATTTTTAAGGCAGCCAGCGGGGCAACGAGTGTGTGCTATGGACCTGCGGGATCGATTGCTGCTATGCACGGCTCATGCAGCACCTCATGGTCTCAGACACCATCCAGTGGTCCAGAGACATCTACATCAAACACATCACCGGCCACCAACAGTATCAGGAGACATGAGCCAAAGAGACATCATGCATCAACTACTAGAAAGGGACTGAAAGACTTTGTCCATTGGCAGCTCCCCATGGCCCCACCCCCCCTGCTCCAACTCACCTCCGCTTCTGCCTCCTCCGCAAGCCCCCGCATTCATATGAACTGGAACCATAAACTCACTGACAGTTAAATCTCACCAAATGAGGGTCAACCCATCCTCATCATCGTATCCACTCATACTCCACACCTGAACATAGCCATTATATGAACAACATACCCTCATATCTCAATGTCTGTGCTTTGACCCGTCAACCTTTTACCCCCAATTGGGGATATTGCAGATTATGTATTTCATACCCCAGTGTTTCTCAGACTTGGAACACTGCTTGTGTAGGGAAAGCCCCTGCCGGGCCGGGCCGGTTTGTCTACCTGCTGCATCCGCAGGTCCGGCCGATCGTGGCTCCCACTGTCAGCGGTTTGCTGCTCCAGGCCAATGGGAGCTGCTGGAAGCGGCTGCCAGTACGTCCCTCGGCCTGCACCGCTTCCAGCAGCTCCCATTGGCCTGGAGCGGCGAACTGCAGCCAGTGGGTGCCGTGATCGGCCGGACCTGAGAATGCGGCAGATAAACCGGCCCAGCCCGCCAGGGCTTTCCTTACACAAGCGGCGTCCCAAGTTTGGGAAACACTGCCTTACGCCATCTGATCTTAAACTGAGCTTCACGCCCGTTGATAATCTGTACATAATTCCCTGATAACTAGAAACTTCTATGCTTAAAGTCTACGTCCACTTTTTTTAAACATCATCTTACAATTTTTAAGTGTTCTTATCAACTGACTTAATTAACCCCTGTGTTAACTGCAGCTGGTTTTTCAGTTATTTGGTGTGGTGTTGACACTTCACATGGGAGGCAGGCCTTTCCCGGTTGTCAGCGGCCTCCTTAATTAGCTGTCTGTCTGCCTGAGATTCCAGCAGTTCTTGTGTTTTAACCTCTGCTTTCAGCGGCTGCAGCTTTAGCGCTAAGGTCTCTTAGCTGTTGTTCCAGTTGAGCCACCTGTAATGTTAGAACGGTCACAGTGGCCTTAGCTGCTTGCAGCTCAGTGGCTTCCTGTTCAGCCTGCTGGATTTGCTGCTGGCACTTCTCAAGTCCCTGGTCTGCATGCTCTTTCAGCAGCATCACTTGAGAATTGAGCTCACAGCAGACCGTGGCCAGGCTGTAAATTAGAGCTCGTTTTTGCTCCTCTCTATTGGGCTTAGACTTGCTAGTGTGGTAGCGAGCCCACAAGATGGAAAATTTGCCCAGGGAGTCACTCCCTGCTAGTGATTCGTGCTGCCAAGGATTTTCTCCCTTCCCAAAAGAATCAATAGCATGATCCAAAGAATTTTTATTAGACCGGGGAGTCCATCCTTGCAGACTGAAAATTTGGCCTATCGTGTTGTAGGGAGTTGCTTACCCAACTCCGGAACTGAAAAGGGTAACTTAAGTGAAGATAGAAGGACTCCAGTAAGAAACCGCGCCTTTATACATGGCACCTCGGCCCAGGCTAGGCTAGCCAAATATGCTGCCTTCTGCCAAAGAAAAATTGGCCACCCTTTTGGGGCCCAGACCCACTCCATACCTACCCTTTACAGGGAAAGGGACTAACAGCAGTGGACGGGGCAACCAGTAGCCGTGACCTGTTACTGAAGTGGGGGTGGGTGTCCCTGTGACCCCTGGTCCACAATAACAGGATTTAAACAGGGTTAGGCTAAAATTCCACCCTTTGCCAAAGGAAGGGGAAAGGAGCCAACTGGTTTACCTGCCCTTTGGCTTGTCTGTTACAGCTATCCCTATTCCATTTTGTTTCTTACAGCTGTCCCCATACTCCATTTTGTTTTTGTTCTCCTGTGCCCTCCCCTCCCTGGCTGTTAAGTTGTTTAGCAGGGCCACTGCCCTTCTCAAAGGGATGGCCACTTGTGCTAAGTGGGACCACTGCCCTGTTCAAAGGGTTAGTCCTGTTATCACCTTGTTAAACCCGGCTCGGTGTAGGGTATGACATGTCCAGAGCGCAAGACCTATGTGTTTTTTAAGATCTTGGGCATTGAGTCATAGGCCTCATGTGCTTTTGAGTCACCTACTGCACAGGACTCTGCCCAGACAGTCTCTGTGCTCACCTACAGTTTTCCCTGTGCCTCCTCCCCTGTGACAGAGGGAGCCTATCAAAAGTACTGGCGGGAACTGCCTGAGTTTGCCTTAAAAACAGACATTTTTGAAACTAAGATCAGAAAGGTTCCTGCATGCTGCCTGGTCTGATCAGCCAGGGTTGTGGGTCCTTTCTCCACTTCTGTTTTATTTTTGAGCATAGCCCTTTATTTGAAACACCCCCCCAACGAAGAACGAATTGCGCCCCTGAGAGATCTCCTGATATTGAGACCGTACCTAGCCTCTGATGTTCTTGCTCATTTGCCTCTGCTGCTTCCTTTGGGGCTGGTAAGAATCCCTCTGTGAAACTCTCTATACTTTTATTTTATTGTTTAGCTGCTGTCTCTGTCTCCCTAGCACACAGACTCAAGCTAAACCTTGGTCTGTGTCTTAAACCTCTCCTAAACTCCGCGGCACTTTGCTGCTAAAAATAAGTTTGTGCTGCTGCTAAGCTCTGCTCCTGTGGGCTTTGCCTCGGGGCTCTCTGCTTCCAGCTGTACCACTGCTGCAGCCACCATCCCTGGGCACATACCACTTGCCCTCTGTGACTTCCCCTAACATAAGGTGCACCATAGGTTTTGTTTTTCTTAGTTATAAGTCATAGTTTGTTAAGATTATAGAGCTTGTAAGTTTCACCTGCCTTGTTATAGTTTTTGCTTTGTTGCTCCGTATAGTTGCTTATTATAGTTTTTGCTTAGATTGTGATATTTGTTGTTTTGCCTAGTCGTGGTTAAGATGGATAAAGTTTTTGCTACTTGAATTCATCTTCCCACTGTCCCAATCTCCCTCTGTATAACTTTGTCTGTTTTTCCCCCCGCTCCAAACCCCCCGTGTGCTTCTCCGTGTCTCCTGTTACAACTCTTTGCTGCTTTTTTCCCTGCACTGCACTCTCTCCCTGTTTACAACCCCTGCTGCTTTCCCTCCCCACGTCTGCATCACCCGAAACTTCCCAACCCTTTGCCCTTTTTCCTTTGTTTTGGTGTCCGCTTGTTGCTTAAAACCTTCTCTAGCCTGTTGTCCTTACCTTGCAGGGCTTCAAAGTGTCTCGCTGCTTCCAGCCGCACTCTCCCTCATCAGTTACCACTAATCATTCACTCCCCCCACCTCCGTTCCTTGACCAGCTTTTAGGTACACTCTTGCTATCAAGCCTCACAAATTAAGTCAGTAATTTTCTACATTGCATAATTTCACTTATCACCCATATGCTGATATACTTGTATTTACATTAATACCATTGTGTTACATTGTATATAAGGCCACCAGCCACTTAATACATTCTATCTAAGATTGTTAACCATTTTATATAGAAGCTAGCATTTTATTTTGCATTTCTTTTTGGCACGTTTTGCATTTCACACTGTATCTAGAATGTTCCTATATAAAGTTGAGTTGCTTATTGACTGTACTGTATCCCATTGTGCTGATCCCACTTACTGTATCCCCTGTTAGAACTCCTACACTGTTCAATAAGACCCCCCCATCATGTCTATTGTAAACACCCATACACCCATCCATCGTATTTTAATGTAAAATTCCCACACTTCCTTTTTTCCTTAATAAGAAATTAATTGGCACCACCTGTGTGGTAATTGCTCCCCAAGATCCCATATACCTACTGGCAGGGACATGGCATCACAAACAGGACTTGGGTAACAATACTGCCCTCCCTGCCTGGAAAGAGGCCAAGACCTCTGGACAGAGGAAGATCAGACCAACCACATAACAGTACACTGCGCAGAGTAAACAGCAGCCTGAGGCCCTAGAATGGGTCTGTACAATTGGCAAAGGCCAGAGCTCCAGGGTGTTACACTCACCTGGGGCTCACTGATGTGGGGTGCCTCTTAACCTGCCACCCCACATCAGGGCCAGCCCTGCTGATTCCAGCCTCGCAGTCTGCACTAAGGCAGGAGAGCCAGCCGCAGATTCAGATCCCACCCGCCTCTGGAGAGAGGTGGGAAGGGTCATGAAAGCCTGCGGGGGGCCCCATCTAAGCTCACCCCTGAACCTCGAATTTTGCAGGGGTCCCCCACCCACCAGATATTAACAGAACTGGTGCAGAAGCTGGATGAAATTCGAAAGCCCAAGAAACTGTGGCATGACATATATAAGCCCCAAAAGGTAGCCACAGTTACCTATGAGATCCTGGCTCAGGCCCTTGATAAACTAACTGTTTTCCATGGGGCCCTAATGACCTCGGCCAAGGAGGCCACTAGCCAGCCTAGCCAGGAGGGACCACCACTGACTCCTAGCCTGCCCAGTCCCCATGAATCTCCTGAAAAACCACCCCCATATACCCACCCAGAGGCCTCATCTCCCCTCAAGAAAACCCCACTGTACCCAGCCCCTCTTTCAGCCCCTCTAGAGGCCCAAGCCCATGAACCTGCACCCACTGTCACCTCTAGTGAAGCCCTGCCGGTATCCATCAGTCGTATAAAGATTGATGACCAGGGCAACACCACACAGGTGACAGAACTCCGACCCCGCTCCAAACCAGAGATGAAGGAGTTCATCTCAGACACCGCTGGGGGACCAATGAGCCGCCACTACTGTGGCTAGGCCGCCTGGCTCTGGAAAATGGACAGGAGTTAGTGGGTAGGGAAGAGGGCATAGTATTAGCCAAAACCAGTAGCTGGTCCAGGGGTCTCTCAGGGAGCCTGGTAATATCTAACATTGCATGGCCCCTGACTGCTCCAGCCCTGGCTTTCCTTCATTTACTGCACTCCCTTCAAGGGATCCAAGTCCCCAGAGGAAGTGTCAAGGACCTTTCTTCCCTGAGATGTGCCATCGCAGGGGGATCCATCATGCTATGGTCCCCTGCCCAGCACCCTCTCGGACTTACTCAGGCCCAGATTAACCAGGTCAATGCCTTCAGGCATGTTATTGACCCCACTGAGATACCTATAGATGAAGCTGCCATTGACTTAGCCATGGATAGCAGTACCACCCCTGACACTGGGGCAGTTCTGTGGCCAAGGGGGTATGCTAGGTGCCTCATTGGGCGACTCTGTGAAGCCCTCGAGAAAATAAGATGGCCCTCAACCCAAGCTCTACCCATCATCCACCCCCACCACACTTCAGTCCACCCCCACCATGCGCCAGTCCACCCTCACCACATACCAGTTCACAACCCAGGCCCCAGTACTCACAGCATTCATTTACAGAACGCAAAATTTTTGGGTTCTTATTGTACAAGGGCCTCACTAAGGAGGTTGTGCGTAAGCTCAACAGTGAGCAGCAAAAATCCTTGGCCATAGCTCTGGGATGGGAAGAGCGACTAGAACCTTTCCAGCCAAAAAACGGATAACGGCCAGGTGCTTGGCGGCGGCCAGCACCTGGCTAGGGGACCCCCGCCCCTATTATCCGCTACTTTTTGACAAGGGTCTCGTCATCCCCTTTTTGCTGGACACAGGGGCCCATTGTTCCTCCTCACGTCTCTGGTTATATAGGAGGTCTGGATAGAATCATAGAATATCAGAGTTGGAAGGGACCTCAGGAGGTCATCTAGTCCAGCCCCCTGACATATTTTTGCCCCAGATCCCTAAATGGCCCCCTCAGGGATTGAACTCACAACCCTGGGTTTAACAGGCCAATGCTCAAACCACTGAGCTATCCCTCCCAACTATCTATGTGCAAGGCCTCAATAGCACACAACCCCGTCCAGAAGTAAAGGAACACGCATCCATAGGCCACACACCAGTAACATTTCGGGCCTTAGTGGGGCCCACGCCCCTCCTCGAAGTCTCTTTTATGTCTTCACAGGAATCAGTCACCATAATTGCCGCCCCGCCTCAAGAAAACCCCCTGGTTGCCTGGTTGAGAGCCTACGCCCTACAGGAGGTCCTCATCGGGAACCTGTCAGATGTCCCCCCATCAGACAATTGCGTTGCCTGTACAAGACCAGAGGCCTCAGAGGGAGGGTCCCCTTTCCTCTGGGAGTTCCTCCCCCTCACGAACCTTACTCCACAGCATCCAGCTTCAGCCTGCAACAACACAGACTGGGTTCATCGGCCTCTGTCCACGTGCAACACCACCAGCGACGACCAAAGACCCAACTCATTCATCCCTGTTGCGGTGACAGGACCACTCCCGGCTGCCCCCTGCATCGTGTTCTTCAGCTTCTCCAATCCCACACCGTTGGGGCAGTATCCCAATTGCACCCAGTGGTTCATAGGACCTCGTCCTAACCCGAACCCCAAGAAAGGAAGCTCAAGATACCGATACTGCACTGAGTTCACCAGGTTTATTAATCATCTTCTGACAAGACAAGTGTGGCTCTGCGGGAACAACATTGCCCGAACTGCTCTACCCGCATTCCCAAAGGGGATATGTGCCATCGGACAACTCGTCATAAAGGGAGGAGGGCTCGTTCACCACCGTCGCCCCTTCTTCTCCTCACCACGCAAACGACGAACAGCCACTGCATGAGAGTGACTCACGTCAGCCACCGAGATGGTCATAGAAGGGTACATAGAGTTTAACCCCCTCTCCTACAGTTTAACTTTGCAGGAAATCCATGGTCTGTCGCTTGGTCTGGAAGCCCTCACCAACATCACAGCCGAAGGACTTCGTCGAACCAGCGACGCCCTCACTATCCTAGCTAACTACGCCGAGCAGAACCGCCTTCTAATCCAGACCATCCTACAGAAAGACTTTTGTGTCGCCTTGGAGGACCTCGATCCTCGCTTTAAGGGACAATGTTGCCTGCGCTTTCAGCCTGGGTGGAACAACGTCTCAGCCGTGGCTGACCAACTATCCTCCTTCGCCGTCCAGATTCGCGAAGAGCGTAAGCAGTGGGATTGGTGGCAAGCTCAATGGTCCAGCTGAGGGCTGGGGTCCTGGGCTCAGTCCATCAAGCAGTGGCTTATTACTGTTGCTATTGTTCTTGTAGCCTTTTTGTTGGGGATAGCAGTGGTCAAGCAGCTAATTCATAAGGTTGTGTCAGCCCTGCCTTTGCAGGTGAGGCATTCCTCCATCCCCTTGGACAGCAGCCTTACGAAGACGATATGAACTTTTTTTCCTTTTTTTTTGGTCTTGCATGGGACATCCCCTCACAGCCCGTTTGGGTCAGCAGGGGGCATGTCTGTTACAGCTATCCCCCTATTCCATGGTTTCTTACAGCTGTCCCCATACTCCATTTTGTTCTCCTACTGTGCCGCTCCTGGCTGTTTTGTTTACCAGGGCCACTGCCCTTCTCAAGGAGGCCCTTAAGTTGTTTACCAGGAGACCATTGCCTTTCAAAGGGATGGCACTTGTGCTAAGTGGGACCACTGCCTGTCAAAGGGTTAGTCCCTGTTATACCTCTGGCTTGTGTTAGGGTAGGCAAATGTCAGAGCTGCAAAGACCTATTTGTTTTTAAGACGATCTTGGGCATGATCAAGGCCTCATGTGCCTTTTGAGTCACCTACTGCACAGGACTCTGCCCAGACATGTCTTGTCCACCTACAGTTTTTTCTCTGTGCCTCCTCCCCTGTGACAGAGGGAGCCTTCAAAAGACTGGCGGAAACTGCCTGAGTTTGCCTTTAAAAACAGACATTGTGAACTAAGATCAGAAAGGTTCCTGCATTGCTCCTGGTCTGATCAGCAGGGGTTGTGGGGGTCCTTTCTCCACTCTCGTTTATTTTTGAGCATCACCGTTTATTTGAAACCGCCCCCACACGAAGAACGAATTGCTGCCTGAGAGATCTCCTGATATTGAGACCGTACCTAGCCTTCTGATGTTCTTGCTCCTTTTGCCTCTGCTGCTTCCTTTGGGACTGGTAAGAATCCCTCTGTGAAACTTCTATTTTATTTGTTTAGCTGCTTCTCTGTCTCCCTAGCACACAGACTCAAGCTAAACCTTGTCTGTGTCTTAAACTCTCCTAAACCCGCGGCACTTTGCTGCTAAAAATAAGTTTGTGCTGTGCTAAGCTTGCTCCTGTGGCTTGTCGGGGCTCTCTGCTTCCAGCTGTACCATGCTGCAGCCCACCATCTGGCCCATTCTGCCCTCTGTGACTTCCCATAACATAAGGTGCACCATAGGTTTTTGTTTCTTAGTTTAAGTCAATATTTGTTAAGATTATAGAGCTTGTAAGTTTCACCTGCCTTGTTATAGTTTGCTGCTTTGTGCTCGTATAGTTGCTTATTATAGTTTGCTTAGAATTTGTATATTGTTGTTTTGCCTAGTCGTGGAAGATAAAGGTTTGTCTACTTGAATTCGTCTTCCCACTGTCCCAATCTCCCTCGTATACTTTGTCTCGTTTTTCCCCTCCATCCCCCCATGTGCTTCTCCGTGTCTCCCTGTTACAACTCCTTGCCTGCTTCTCCCTTCTGTATAACTTTGTTGTTTTCCCCCGCTCAATCCCCCACCTCCCTCGTGTTTAAAACCTCTCTCTAGCCTCGTTTTCCTTACCTTGCAGGCTTCAAAGTGTCTCGCTCCAGCCGCACTCTCCTCTTCATCAGTTGCACTAATCATTCACTCCCCCCGCCCCACCTCCTGTTCCTTGACCAGCTTTTAGGTACACTCTTGATCACAGCCTCACAAATTAAGTCAGTAATTTCTACATTGTGATACACCATGTTGCCTATGTAATCTCATTAATACCATTGTGTTACATTGTATATAAGGCCACCAACACTTAATACATTCTATCTATAATTGTAACATTATATTTGGAAGCTAGCAATTTTATTTTGCATTTTTTTGGTACGTTTTGCATTTCACACTGTATCTAGAATATAATAAGTTGAGTTGCTTATTGACTGACTGTATCCCATTGAACTGACTGTATCCCACTGTTAGAACTCCCTACACATGTTCAATAAGAAACCCCCCATCAGTGTCTATTGTAAACACCCTATACACCCCATCCCTTCGTATTTTATTGTTAAATTCCCACCACTTCCTTTTTCCTTTAATAAAGAAATTAATTGGCACCCCACCTGTGTGGTAATTGCTCCCCAAGATCCCATATACCTGCTGGCAGGGACATGGCTAATACAATAATATCCAAGTAAGAACTCCCCCCCTCCCCAAGTCTCAAGGACCAAAACTGCTGCTGTTCACAAAATAGAAATGAAATAGCCTAACAGGACCCTAACGAGATGGCTAATCCAGTCCCCAGAGAGTCCTGCTGTGGTCGCCAGAAATGTTATCTCAAAGGGGAGCCAAGATAACTCTGAATGTGTCAAGTGGTGTAGGTATTGGAATAGAAACAAGCCCCTTTTTCTCAAAAGAGCAGATTCGCCTTCTGCCATATCTATCACCAGTGGACTGGTGCAGATCTCCTCCCCTTTCCCCTTGTCTGGCACACAATAAATATAACCGACAAGAGATAAGGTTCAAAACAAACAGATAAATATATTAGGGGACAGAATTACACAGATAGGGAAGGGTTAAATGACTAATAGCTATATAACAAACCCAGTGACACAGCAGCTCTTCCCTGTGAGCGTGAAGCTCAGGCCCAAGAATGAAACTAAACCCACCCTGGCATTCAAGAAATATGACCCCGGACTTAGAAACCCTATTTGTTTTCTCACTCAACTGCCATCACTTCAGTAGTGACTGTGAAGTCCAGGACCTCTACTCCGTAGGTAATTGAAACCCATGGAGGAGGAACAGTGGAGAGCTCCTTGATGGATGTCAGGACAGAAGAAGCGGACCAGGAACCCTCTGGATGGTGATGTTCTTCAGGTGCAGGACAGGTAAGATGGTAATGTGTCTTCTTCTTTTCACTTCGCACACACATTCGCTATGATAGACTGCCCCATCAGCCTGTAATCACAGTTCTTTTATAGAGTTTATGATGGGAAAACATGGTACAATCTGTAGAAAATCAGAAAACAGTTTGAGATGATAGAACCTTAGGGATCGCCCAGTAGCGGGAAAAACCCATTCAGTCCAGTTTTATCCAGACCAGGCTGATAGTGTACAGAAGGTCACAAGATAGAACTACAAGATGACAGTTTTCAGACTCCATCTTGCATTGTCACAGTGTTCTTAAAATCACTGATCATTGGGTCTGATATTCACACATCATTTAATAAACAGTGTGTAATGAACCAGAGAACAATACAACAGTCCATACCCAACACAACGGGGCTCTCCCCAGCCGGCAGGACTGTCGTGGCCATGGTGCCAGGCCGCTGGCGCCGCCAACCAGGGTTTCCATGAGCAGCTCAGGAGTCCGCTTGGGGAAAGGGCTGCCTAGGGTGACCATGTTTTCCAAAAGAGAAAGCGGGACACCCACAGTCACTCACCTGAGCCTGCCCTAGCAGCTCTCCCCCTCCCCCCACTGGCAGGGCTGGCTCCAGCTGCTGACTTGAGGTTCGTTACCCCTCTAACCCCCGTTTGTTGGTTGCTGGAACCCTACTTGCCCCCCTCCCCCTGCACAGGGCTGGCATCTCTGCTTGCACTCCACACCACTCCCCAGTTTTGTTTTGTTTTTTGACAAAACTGGGCTTTTGTCCAGTTGCTTTGCCATTTTTCTTGGGAAAAAGAAAGCATAGGTGACAACTGCAAAAATAAAGGTAACTAGCAGGTGTGTTCAGCCAGCCACGCTATTGCTAGCCCCCTGAGGCAGGAACCAGCTGAGCAGGTTGAGCCAGACAGTTCCATCAGCAGGGTGATGGTTTACTTCCCTCCCCAGCCACCTGCTGCTAGGATAAGGATCTCTACCCACTGCCCAGGCTGGAGACAGTGTATTTACACTTGGGAAGCAGCATAACCAATGAAAATTGAGGCTTAGTGGAATGGGCTAGTGCCTGGGTTTTTAATTTTATTGGCAGTTAAGCACAGTAACAGCATTTTTAAAGATCTTTTCCTCTTTCAGCTACAGATAATCTTAGGGGACGCTAGTAAAAGCCGGTCTCAGAGAAACTCCTTCAGGCAGCAATAACTGAAAGTGGCCTTCCTCCTCATTAATAGATCTGATGGAGTGGCTGTGTGTCTACTGTGGTACTAACCGGACCTGAGAATTTAGGGGAGGAAAATTTTTGTAAGCACCTGCACATAGCACTACAGCAGGGTATGCTATTTCTTTGAGGAAGAGGGGAAGGGAAAAGTGGAAAATGTAAGTGGAGGAAAGAGCAGGAAGGGCTCCTTGCTGAGTATAGAAAACTATTCGTGTATGTTTGGTGTAGCAAGAATTAAAAAATATGAAGAAAAGGTCTGGACCACTAGTTCTTTGCAGAAGTTGAAGCTAGGGTTGCCAATTTTGGTTGGCTATATTTCTGGAGGTTTCACCACGACACAATCTTTAATTAAAGAGTAATCTTTAATTCCTGGTAACTCCAGGACAGTTCTGTAGGGTTGGCAATCCTAGCTGAAACCATTTGGTTCTACCCTATCTGGCATAGTTGGCTGATACTTGGAAGGAGAAAGTACTGCGACTGGGTATCATCTTTTAGATGCTTACAGAGTTATGAGGGTCAAGTTCATAGACTCAGGGGCACCACACCTTCAGCAGTTCCCTAGGACCAGAACATGTGCTGCTGTCCAGCCATCCAATCCAATTGATTTGCAACAATGGTACTTGGAACTGCTTGAATGGAAAGGAGGGTGAAAAGTCAAATCCTTTATTGAGACGCCCGGATTTAAGGGGATTATAAATCTGTGCTCAATTTCTTTCCCTGATTGAGGCTCAGGGAAAAGATAGTCTTTCTCTAGTTTCTGTCATGCCAGAAAAGGTCAGAAAAACTTCAGTTGAAGAAGAAAGCAAAGATCTTATGGACTGATGAGAAAGGAAATTGAGCAGCATTTTAAGGGTATTGGACTCATTTTTTGTTCTGTTACCTGGCAGCTGGAGTCATAAGAAAGAGACCACAACAGACAAATTGATTACTATTGTTAGCAAAAGAGATAACTATGGAAAAAATAAATGTTACTTTATTTATATAAACACTCTGGATTTGTTAAAAAAGCAAACAGGATGTTAGGAATCATTAAAAAGAGTATTGAGAATAAGAGGAGAATATCTTATTGCCCTTATATAAATCGATGGTAGATCCACATCTTGAATACTGTGTACAGATGTGGTCTCCTCATCTCAAAAAAGATATACTGGCATTAGAAAAGGTTCAGAGAAGGGCAACTAAAATGATTAGGGGTTTGGAACAGGTCCTATATGAGGAAAGATTAAAGAGGCTAGGACTTTCAGCTTGGAAAAGAGGAGACTAAGGGAGGATATGATAGAGGCATATTAAATCATGAGTGATGTGGAGAAAGTAGATAAGGAAAAGTTATTTACTTATTCCCATAATACAAGAACTAGGGGCCACCAAATGAAATTAATGGGCAGCAAGATTAAAACAAATAAAAGGAAGTTCTTCTTCGCACAGTCAACTTGTGAAACTCCTTGCCTGAGAAGGTTGTGAAGGCCAGGACTATAACAGCGTTTAAAAGAGAACTGAATAAATTCATGGAAGTTAAGTCAATTAATGGCTATTAGCCAGGATGGGTAAGGAATGGTGTCCCTAGCCTCTCTTTGTCAGAGGATGGAGATGGGTGGCAGGAGAGAGCTCTTACCTGTTAGGTTCGCTCCCTCTGGGGCACCTGGCATTGGCCACTGTCGGAAGACAGGATACTGGGCTAGATGGACCCTTGGTCTGACCCAGTATGGCCATTCTTATGTTATCCTGTTTTCTATATCCTCTTTTTGGCATAGTTCTGTTTAATGCCAAACAAAAGCCCTATTTAAAAGCCACTTGAGCAGATATTTTTTCTGTAAAAATTAATGTAATACTTCACTCTCAGTGATAAGTAATTTTCCGAGTTATTTTAGTTTTAAAGTGACATCGTATTTTAGATGCAAGCTGGATCCGTGAACAAGTTACAACTACATAATTTAAATATACCAGTAAAAAAGTTATTCCATCAAAGGAAAATTCAATGATTTGTAATATCTTATACTTATCAAATAAAAATACGGTATTTTAAAGTAGTATGAGTCACTGTTTAAGATTTTTTACATTTACAAATAATGCTGTTGTCTCAGTAGTCTTGTTTACCCTAGGAAATGTCTACTCCTGACAACTGGTGTTGGAATCAGGTGCAACCATGGATGAAAACAGTCTAATTGCAAGTGTGGATAGAATGAACATAGTTTGAAGATCTGTCTGATGCAAGTTAATATACAGGAAATGTTACTCACTATTTGGGTCTATAAAAAGGAGAGTTTCAAAAGTTGTTGCAAAGTAAGTCCTACTTTTCCAGTTAATGTTACAAAATAAAAATAGGACTTTCCTGGGGGTGAGTTCACATTCAAATGGTAAATTACATTTCTAGTCCTTCATTGCTTCCTGTTTATTAATTATTCGCCCCTCTTCTAGTGTTGGGAGTATTAAACGCTATAGTTAAGGTCATTTTCATGCTACAGTAACTTTCTATTTTCAAAAGCTCATAATTGTCTTTTAGACCTGTCATGGTATAATTCCCCACTCTGAACCTTGGCGTCCAAACGATGGGGTACCAGCATGAATTCCTCTAAGCTTAATCACCTGCTTAGAACCTGTAGCGCTGCCACCAACCAGGAATTCCAGTGCCTGGTACACTCTGGTCCCCCCAAAACCTTGCCCGGGGACCCCCAAGACCCAGACC